>NC_066603.1:2842500-3070000 GCF_905475345.1 Vespula vulgaris | reverse complement strand
TATTTACATCGATATGTTTTCGTTTTGAATGCTTGGAGAATTGTAGTTACAAACAGGTAACACGATTTGTAGATAGTATGACGTAGGATGAAAAAAATTCGATATTCATAAGGTTGCATTATTCTGAAATATTTTTACATATTTGCGTTAACCCGGATGCTCTTAAGGGAGTACATCCATAAGGATAATAAATTTTCTTTTTCTCTCGCCAACCTTTTCAATCTTCGTACTTACAAGTTATAGAATAAATTGAACAATCAAAGCTTGCTATCTCTATAATATATTCTAAAAAAAAAACAAAAAAAAATAATACGTACGTATATATAATATATAAAAAAATAATGTATAATAATATATAATACAAAATAAAATTATATAATAAAAATCGAAGTATAAAAAATTTTCAATGTTTTTGTGCAGCCCTGAAAACCTAGCCGAAAATTTTTATTTGAAACATTTGCTTATGTAAATTATTAAAAGCGTAGATATTTTTCAAATATATTTTTTCAATATATTTTCAAATATATTTTTAAACGAGAAACGATCTTGTATATTTAATTTTGTTAAACTTATTTTCTCCTTCTTTCCTTTTCTTTTTTCTTTGTCATATTCGTCATCGATTTACTGAAACTTTTGGCAATATACCTTTCGATTTAATTAAATTGAATTTAATGTCAGCCGTATATATTTCACACACACACACGCGCGCGAAACAAAATAGCAAACCAATGCAACATTAACTGCATTAAACGAAAAGAAATTTATCATCTCTCTCTCTCTTTCTCTCTCTCTCTCTCTCTCTCTCTCTCTTTTTCTGAATTCAACAGAATAAATTAATTAACGAAATTTATTGTTCGTGAAATAATAAACATATCATGGTTACTTTCCCATTAATGAATTTCATTTGATATATAAGTGTATTAATTAAATGTTAATGAAAGTAATGAAAATTCAGAATATCATTGGTTATTTATTATTAATCGTGTTATAATTTATCTTTTGTATTTTATTTGGCAGAAAGAAAAAGAGAAAGACAGAGAGAGACAAGTGTTCGAGTAAAAATGAAGGCGAACAGAAAATTCGTAAATCAAAATGTCGGATATGTCACCGATCCGATTACGAATCGATTATATATATCAAAAGTTGAACGTTTTCGCGAAACTCGAGTAACATTCGAGTTAAAAGAACGCGACGTTTATTTATTTTTTTTCTTCTGTTTCTTCTTTCCCTTTTTATTTTTACTTTTTACGCCTGCATTATCACATTTGTTATTTGTTTACATCTCGCTCCGTTCATTCGCCGTTTCCTCTCTTTCCTTTTATTTTTTTTTCTCGTAAGAATATCTAATCATCGAAAATTCTTGCAAAGAGATTAGATTAACTTCTCTTGTTTTTTCTTTCTCGCTCTCCCTCTTCTCTCTTCCCTCCTCTCTCCTCCCTCCTCCTCACTCTTTTTTATCATAATAATTCGACAAGTTTTCTTCGCTTTGTTAATATTATTTTTCTTTTTTGTTACTTGTTTGTATTATAAATAAACATTTATTTTCTTCGTTTTCTTTCTTTTCCTTTTATTTTTTTTTTTTTGCTTCTTTTTAATATTTCAAACGTGAATACAACAAGACTGGTATTCGTTTCGTTTCGGTATCGATAACGTTTACTTTTTATGAAGATAATTAGAATTGTACGTTTTCTTATTTTGTAGATCGTGTCGAATAGTATAATTATTTTTTTTCTGTATTAATATTAAAATAATAATAATAATAAATAAATAAAATAAAACAATAAAATAGATATTGAAATAAAAAATGACAAAATAAATAAGAAAATAAATATTATATAGAACGTGCATGTATGAATGATATGCGTACTCACGAACCACAGTTTACACACACATATCACAATTTTTGTTTTATTAGAATAATCGAAACAAATAAATATCGATTTTTTTATTTTCAATAAACTACAAAAAAAATAAAAAAAAAGAGAGAGAGAAAAATTACAAAAAGCTGTATAAATTCAATAAACTTAAATGGACTCGCATTTGCAGACTTTCAAAAATATGCAATTCTGTGAATGATCGTAACCATGACCATATTGTTATAAAATGAAAATACGCACAGGGACGAATGAAAATTGTGATAAGAAAGGATAGATAAAATGAGATAACTCTCGTCAAAGATAGAAGAAAACTGTCGTTGAGACTTTATCTCCACTTCCATCATCTACTTTTTCTTCTACCTCTTCTTTCTTTCTTTCTTTCTTCCTTTCTTTCTTCTTTCTTTCTTTCTTCTTTCGAACCTGCATATATCTGACGTGATAAGCGTTTTCCAGAGAACGAAAATCCCAATGGATTTTCCTATCGCGTCCCCAACGACACAAAGTATGCCACAGATTGACCTTACTTTCGAAAACAACTTTAACAGCATGACATTAAAATTATTACTCATACCACGAAAGTATCATTAGTTATTTACATACACACACATTACTTGACAATTCTAATCGTTCTTATACTAAATCGATCTTTAAATAAATAAACAAATAACCGAGTGAACTGAAAGTACCAACGGATGAACCGAAAGATCCTAAGTGATTTTAAAAATCATGCTTTACTCTTTTTTCGAGATCTATGGTGTTGAATCTTTTTTTTGTTCTTCTTTTTTTTCTCTTTTCTTTTATATTGTAAAATTATAATATATGTTTGTTAAATTATAACAAGCTTCGTTAAACTACGAATTGCCGAAGAAGTTTCGTCATACTTCTTAAGAAATTGAAATTTTTTAATTGAACATTTACGTAATAAATATTATTATATTACGAGCAAACGTATATATGTATTTTCGAAACGACATAGATATTAAAAAAAAAAGAAAGAAAGAAAGAAAAAGGGAAAAAAAGAAAAGAAAAAAGAAAGAGAAAAGAATAACACTCTCCAATTGTCCGAAATACAATAAATTATAACGAGTACTTTTCTTTACAGAAATATATCGAAGCAATAAAAAATAAAAATAAAAAAGATAAATAAAAAAATAAAAACAGATAGATAATATTATCTCTTTTTATATTCCTCTCTTATCTGCACAAAAGTTATTTGAAAAAGAGTTTCGAATGTTCTACGCTTCACCCCAAACTAAGCAAAAAAAATTATAAATAAATAAGTAAATAAATAAATAGATAAATAGATAAATAAATAAATAAATAGATAAATAGATAAATAAATAAATAAATAAGATAGATAAAAAATGAGGCCAAAAAAATAAGATTTCCAATTATTCCTATTACATACAAACAAGATCTCTCTCTCTCTCTCTCTCTTTCTCTCTCTCTCTCTCTCTCTCTCTGTTTTACGAAAACGCAGCAAAAAAAAGCGAATAAAAAAAGAACGAAAAAAAAAGAAAAGAACAGAGAAACGACTAGATAATTTTATCTCTTCTTACATTACTCTCTTATCTGCACAAAAGTAACTCAAAAAAAAGTTTCGAACGTCTTACGAAAATCCCGCCCCCAAATCTCACGCTCTACGCCCTCCAAGGAAAAAAAAAGAGAGAAATAGAGAAAAGAAAAGAGATGAAAGGAAAAAGAAAAAAATACAAATATACTCATCGAAAACTGACGAATAACTCTAGACGCGTTTTATTAACGAGTCAACGAACCGCGCGCACAATGCCTGCGCAATTTCCGCGTATCGAGCGAGCCAAACAAAGATACATATATATATATATATATATATATATATATATATATATAATACATTTATATATATATATAAATATAAATATATGTATATAACTATTCCCGCGAAATTCTGCTACTGCATTCGTCGAGATAATTTTCGTAGGGAATACTCGACTTTCTCTCTCTCTCTCTCTCTCTCTCTCTCTCTCTCTCTCTCTCACTCTTTCTTTTTCTCTTTCTCTCTCTTTCTCTCTCTCTCTCTCTTTCTGTACCAAGCCGGTTAGCACAGTGGAATAAAAGCGGAGAGTTTCAACTCGCGCAAATATTAAATCGTAAATCATGTTAATCGAGAAGCCGGCCGGTCGGAATGCAAATGGTTTTATTAAATTGTCCGAAGTTAACGTTGCTTATCCTCCGGCCACTAGATTTTATGGAAATTCAAGGAGAAGCCTAAAGAAAGAAAGAAAGAAAGAAAGAAAGAAAGAAAGAAAGAAAGAAAGAGGCAAAAGAAAGTAAAGAGAAGAGAGAGAGAGAGAGAGAGAGAGAGAGAGAGAGAGAGAGAGAGAGAGAGAGAGAGAGAGAGAAATAAAAGGAAAGAAAAAAGAAAGAAAAACAACAACAAAAAATACAAAATCAATGTGAGCTATTATATCAGTGTATTTATGTATGCGTCCTTTCATATAAATGCATTTGTATGTATGCATGCATGCATGCATGTATGTTTACATATACATATACGTAGTATATTGTTATCATCGTGCTCGTAAATAGTCAGCTATTATTCTTTCTGACCGATTAAACTTAAATCTGGCAATATACGAGTTAAGAGAGAAAACCTATGCGCAGAAAATTTCCATGCTGGTTGCTTTTAATAAACCAAACGAAAGTGCAATTTCGTTTTTTACTTTTTATTATTATTATTATTGTTGTTGTTGTTATTGTTATTATTATTTTTCTTTTCTTATGATTCTTTTCCTTTTCTCTTTTTTTTTTCTTCTCTTTTCTCCCGATTACCGTTATCTCTATCGAGAATTTTTTAACGCTTTGTTACGTTGTTTTCCTGAAAAAAATGTTTTTCTACTGATTTAGGAAATCTTAAAAATACTCGAAAATAAAGAAAAGAAAAAAAAAGGCACACGATACGATAATGATAAACTAGCGTATGATTAAAGAAACAATTTAAAAACGACATGTATATATATATATATATAAAATTATCTTTTTTTTTATAAGCAATCAACAATTAAAGTAAAAAATAAATGGACCTAATACAATTTGAAAGAATAAAAATAAATAAGAATAAAAATACTATAAGCAGAGAGACAATCGAAAATTGTCATCTTTCTCGAACTAATCGTTCGAGAAAGTAACAACGAAAATCGGAGTGAGATCGATCCGATCAATCCGAACACAATCAAAAATAAGAAATAATGTAAATACTGGAGATTTTTAGATAATGCTAGATAACTTGATTCCTCTTCCTTCTTTTTTTTTCTTTCTTTCTTTCTCACTGAGAAACAACAAAAATTGTAATTAAGTAAGTCCAATAAACAAAAAAAAAAAAACATACACGAAGAGAATACGACCGATGTATTCTCGACGAATACTCGCGGAACGATAATGAGAAAAAAGAAAAAAAAATCAATAAAAAAAGCTAAGCTTATCTGTAGAAGAAAAAAAAATCCGATTAAAAAATAATCTAAGATTTATCAAAAAGATATATATATATATATATGTATACACATGACGAAATAATGGAAAATAGTATCCTAAGATTTGTTGGCAAATCGGGTACAGTGACCCCCGAAGAAAAAACTGGTGACATCTGACCAATTTTGAAAAGGAACCATCTCGGTAATCGTATTGGTAAAGAGACACAGGGAATTCCAGTGGCGGCATGTTCACGGCGCGTGCTTGCTTTCGCTGATATCAAAGACCACTACTATCCGTCTACGTCCAATCCGCATTGGCTGTGACTGATGGAGGGCAAAGTTCACATGACTGTCGAGCCAACTACATCACTGGGTCCATCGTAAAGATTCACCTCCAGTCTCGGTGTGAACGTTTTACCCGGAACATTCGCGAAAGCTGTTGTGCTGTTGTTCTCTTCGAAACTCGCTCGTTCGTCTTTCGCACATTTCGTCGGTACATAAAAGAAAATCATAAAAGCAAGAAACGAACGAACAAAAAAGTTAAACGAATATATCATTTCAATGATATAACGGAGGTATCGTCGGTTATCAAATCGAACGTCAGTATCCTCATCGAATTAATTTTCTACTTAGATCGGACTAAGATCGTTCTAAGATCTCTATGAAAAGGAGTAAAAGTGAGTTATCGATAATTTCGAGGAATTTATGAGATCTAGATCGATGAGTATTCGAAATCGTAACGAAATTGTTCCAAGAAGGTGTCTTGCGATGCCAGACCATTATCATTCTTGATCTTCGAATTCATGAGGAGAGAGAGAGAGAGAGAGAGAGAGAGAGAGAGAGAGAGAGAGAGAGAGAGGTGTGTGTGTGTGATCAAAATTAGTCGATCCAACTGACGTTTAACATCTGAGAAGAAGATTTAACAGAAAGAAAGAGACAGAGATAAATAGAGAAAGAGAGAAAGAGAGAGATACAGACAGAAAGAGAGATAACAAAAAGAAGAAAAACAAATAAAGAAAAAAAAGAAGATGCAACTGTTCATCCTGTTTAAATTTCCCGTTCTTCTTCTTCTTCTTCCTACGTTCTCGGCCGATACTACCTGGCCAAAAGTCATTGATCCCTTAATGACAGTACGAAGATCGTATCACTCGCAACTTCAAACATCAACTACAAGTTCGGTGGATGAAAAGGAATGTGTCGAATGTAATCAAAACAAGGTCGTTGTCAACGACCAAAATCCTATACTAACCGAATTGAGGGTCGAGTACGTTAAGCAACAGATCCTAAAGAAATTGAGGCTCTCAAAGCCTCCGAATGTATCGATATCACTGTCGACCTTGCCGAAGCCATTGATAAACGGCAACGTGCTCGAACTTCGACCCGGCGCGCCACTTGAACCGGAAAAATCGGCTGAGAGTTTCTATGGTAAAACCGATCAAATCGTCGTCTTTCCTTACGAAGGTAAGATACATTTTCTTTTTATCTCATTTATCTACCTTTTAATTCGAAATTATTAAGAAGTCAAAAGTTAAAAGAAAGAAAGGAAGAAAGAAAAAAAGAAAAGAAAAAGAAAAAAAGGAAGAAAGAAAAAGAATTTCAAATAAAAATTAAAACAGCATTTGATTTTCGATTTTGAGAGAATAATAATAATTTATCGCAATCAATTATTTTCGCTGTCAGTATGAATGAAGATCTGTAGATCGTTCAATATGATTAAGTGGTACGATGAATTTTTACTATAATATCGATTTACGTAGATGTATTTTTTATTCTTAAAAATTATTATGAAATCAAAACAAAAAATTACGTTAATGCTATCATTGGAAAAATATCATTACAATTTTAACGTAATATACACACACACACACATATCGAAATCAATTAATTATTTGTATCAATGTGTATAAAGATCCATAGATCATTCAATGTAATCATGTGTACGATGAAATTCTTATTAATATTTCGATGTATATAAATGCTTAACTTTTAAAAATTATTATAAAGAAAAAAAAAAAACAAAATTATGTTAACGCTATGACGAGTGAAATTTCATTGCACATAAAGACAAAATAAAAGTATACGTAGAAATATAAATATACTAAATATTATGAAAGAAATAATTCAATATGTGTATTATAGTAAATACATACATGTACACATTAAAGATATATTCTTATTATTATTTATTTCTAATATTATTACGATTATTATAAAAATAGTGCAATATTATATTGTAATATAAAAATTATATAAAAACAATATACAAATTTTAATTATTAAATTATATAAAATAATATAAAGATTAAATTAAATAAATTTATTATAATATATACTCCTTAGATCCCCTTGGGAAATGAAATTTCACCGATGAGATGGTCTTTGATATTCAAAATGATTAAAAAAGATGTCCATACGTTTTTTAAACATACAAACGACTCTTTTTGTAACGCGAAAAAACAGCAGAATGTTCTGCAATTATGAACGAAATTTAAAAAGATTTATACACATAACTACTCTATACGAGTTAATAATGAGAGAAAGAAAAAGAAAAAAAAAAAAGAAAAAACAAAAAAGCAGTACAATGACATTATAAAATACATATGTACATACTTTATGTTTTTAATTGCTGTTATTTGTTAAAAGTTTGTAACAAAAGTAATTTAATTTGAGAAGAACAAAAAGTAAAAAAACAAAGAAAAAAGTGTAAAAAAAAGAATCTATGTATTAATATATCTTTACAGTCAGTGTATACAATTCAAAAAGCTATGCAACAGGTCCCATACACTAGGATTAACATACACATATATATGTACATATATGTAAAATCTAATTTACCCTCTCTCTATACGTTCATATATATACATACACATATGTATGTATGTATGTATGTATTTATGTATGTGTATATGTATATATTTCTCTCTCGTTTCAATTCACTATCCTTGTCAGGAGAAATCGATGATATTTAATTAATTGCTGCCACGATTCTAATTACTGTGAAACTTTGACCGAACATAAATCGAATCGAACAGACTGCCAACCATCCTTTTGCATTATTTGATGGGTGACAGATAACGAACGAAGTTGATATGTAATAAGTACATATAGAAAATATTATATAAATATAACAATCGAACATAAATTTTTTATCAATCCATTTTATATAGATAATACATATAAAAAAAAAATCATTGTCTTGATCAATCGTAATCATTCATAATTAACATGCATATGATTTTATTATACTTGTATTATGTAAATATATTTTTAATTATATATAATGAATATAATATAAAAAATATATATATTTATTTATTTATTTATTTATATATATGAAAGAGCGATATATACCTATATATATATATATATATATATATATATATATATATATATATATATATATATGCAGTAAATGCAACATAAGATATAAATATATATACATGTGTGTTTTTATTTTTTGTTTTTTGGAAAATAACAAAAATATTATATTTATTATAATAATTATATTTGATTGTTATTGTTATTATTAGAGATACATAAAATCGATTAGAACGTTTTACCAGTTATTAGAGATCATGTCCTTATTTAGTGACGGCCACCGGCACGATAAAGCCTAAGCGATAAACAATATTTACGATTCGATCAAAGTTCCACCATGAGTAAAATCATGGAAAATGATTAATTGTAAGCCTCAAAAGGATCGGCAAAACAAACATTATAACAAATGATCCAAATTCTTTCTAGTTCCTTTTCCTTCCTATATTCTTTTCTAAACTGTGAAAGTATAAAAACAAAATAAAGAAATTGAAGTCGATTTCATTGATTAATAAAGTTAAATCTTTCAGTTAAATTTTGTAATAGAAAGTATATTTTAATTACATATATATTTTTTAACGTAGTCTGTAATTAAAATGTAAAATATTATATGTATGTGTTATAAAATATTTTATACCATTTCAGTACATTAAAAAATATATATTAATAAATAATCTATTACAGAATAAATAACTATTTTGGAGTATATTAAGTAAATATAAAGAAATATATATATATATTTTATAATATCTTACAATATATATTTTAATAGTTATGCCAAAATATTTTCTAATACATATATATACATATGTAGGTATATATATGTATGCGTGTAGTATAACAAAGAAATATATATATAATATATTAAGTACATAAAAGTTATATAAAAACAACTAACAACAAATCATTATTTTTACCATAAAAAAAATCAAATAAATTATTTTTCTCGAAAGACATATGTATTGGCACACACACACATACACACATGTCCTTATATGTAAACGTACATATATTACATCTATGTATATGAACAGATATATATATATATATATATATATATATATATATATATATATATATATGAATCGCGTGATATTCGAGAGTGCGACACTAAAAGAGATAAGAAAATATAAGGTATACCTATGAAAGAAGTACGTATTTCACAGAAGAAAATTCCTTTGTTCGGTATTTCTTTCCATTCATCCTATTCTTGAGACTTACTCGAAATATATATATATATAAAAAAATGAAAGAAGATCCCGTTTGAAAAAGGCTCTCGATGAAGATACTACATTCATATGAAATGCTCTTCGTTCTTCTATCGACAAAAGTGGAAACGAAAAATGAAGATAAAGAGAACAAAGAAAAAGAAAATAAATAAAACAAAACAAAAAAAAAAATAATACGTGAAAAAATATGAAAGATTTACGAAGATGATTGTTGTATTGTATTTCTCATTCAGTATACTTTTTTAGTATACAGTATTTTTATAAATTTATATGACAGGAAACGAAATGATCGAATCAATTTTATCGTTCAATTAACGAACCCTTGATAAAAGATCTATAAAAAAGAAAGTATTTAATACAAATACAAATTGTATAATAATAATATTTAAATTATGTTAGTTTATGAATAATATAATTTGTAATAGAATTATATCACACTATTATA
This sequence comes from Vespula vulgaris, assembly GCF_905475345.1. Classification (NCBI taxonomy): domain Eukaryota; kingdom Metazoa; phylum Arthropoda; class Insecta; order Hymenoptera; family Vespidae; genus Vespula; species Vespula vulgaris. The sequence goes on along the minus strand of NC_066603.1, from coordinate 3,059,685 downwards.
ATTATACTAATTTGTCAGATAAATTAGATTATATTGATATTGAAAAATTCGTGATTAGTGCAAATAATATAATTATTAATATAATATTATTATAATATACTCGGTATGTATAATTACTCTTATATATTATAATATAATTATATTAATAATTATGTTACTTACATTAATACACATAAATCAAACCACACATACAGACACACATATACACTGACTATATAATTTATACTTAACAAATTTTTTTAAACTTCAGGATCAATATTCTTATAAATTATTAATTTTTTTCGACAACTTCATATAAGTTTTCCAATGATAAAATGAAATGATATTAAAAGAAAAAAAAAAAAAAAAGAAATATATATATATATATAGAAGTATACATACATATTATACTCAATAACGCAAAATTACAACGTGAAATTCTTAAAGACCGGAAAGATTTTCACGTGACTTACATACATATAAAGTAATTTCTATGTTCTTCCTTTTTGCTTTCTTTTTCCTTTATATGAAGAATGCCGTTAGAGGATATGAATATTGCATAATTGCATAGCTCTCTCTCTCTCTCTTTCTTTCGTCTCTCCTTTTACCGTGAAAAAAAAAAAAAGAAAAAAAAAAGGTATAAATGAGGACAAGTAACAATGACGTCGTGAAGAGTCCACTCCAGTAACGTAGCAACGAGCAGTGCGGACCATGAATTTCAAATTTTCCATGGCGATGCAAACACTGAAACCTACTGAGCCATTTCTTGTTACAATCTATGCATATATATATATATATATATATATATGGGTATGCGTGTATATTATATATAAATACGTATGTAAGTATATATGAACATGTACAGCATTCGAGCGAGAATTTACGGGAAATTACGGCACCGAATCACGATCCTCGACGACAAGGACGCATTTTAATGGACCGCACGTCGTCGCTTTGTTACATTTTTTCAAGATAAAACTCGCACGAAAAGTAGCATGATTAGTATCAAAGACAATAAATAGATAACTCATTCGAAAAAATTGAGATCGTATTTATCTATCTCTCTTTTAATTCCATACGAAATATTTATTGTATTAAAGGGAGATTTATAAATTTGGATACCAATGAATTTTGTAATAATTTAATTGAAATATTCCATTATGTTAATGGAAACACATATATTTTTTTACGAGCTTTGGAATAATATATTTTATTCTTATTATTTATAACTATTTTGATACGTAATTCTAAGTATAACAGATTACAAAATTACTATATTGTGTGTGTGTGTGTGTGTGTATATACATATATACACATAATACAATATTTTTTTTATACTCATTATCACATACTAATTAAAATTATTTTAACAATATTTCTACTTATAATAATTTGTCATATATAAAAAAAAAGATTAGGTATTACCTATTCCACGTTTAATTATAAAATAATAATATTAAATACCGTCATGTTATTTAAATAGATTAAATTTTAATCAATGACGAAATATTGAAATAACAAAATGACGATGTTAAAGAACATACTAAAGAATGAATATTTTAATATTACATGTATTATATCTCATAAATGAGAATACAAATATAAAAAACAAATTAAATAAATATTATCGTAAAGAGATTTAAAATTAGGAAAAATATTGTGTATATAAAATTTAAAGAAAATGGCGAAAAGATTCTACTCGTTTTAGTGTGTCTACTATATACACCGATTACTATTTGATACGACGACGAATACTTCCGGTTCAGTGGCCTCGACCGTGTCGGTGTAATCTGCCTCGGCTGTTTAGCTTCTACAAAACGAAATCGTAGAGGGTTAACGAGGCCAAACTTTTGCATCTAACATTATACGAAGAGAGACTTTCCACGTCTTTGTTCCGCCGGTCGTTTGCCGAATTTCTACGAAAGTTAGATAATAAAGAGAAAAGAAGGATCGAGAATAGTGCTAGTTGATATTCAACCAGAATTATTTTGTCCAGAGTTTCTCGAGTAAGTCAAGCAAGTATATCACTGTCGTTATCAAAGGTTTTCAAAGAATTTACAATACTAAGCACATTTAACGGTATTTTCTTCGATTAATTAGAAACGAGGGAGAGAAAGAGAAAGATGAAGGAAGAACGAGGGAAGAGAGAGAAAAAGAAAGAGGATGTAGTAAAGATAATTGTTAATTGGTAATAAATGGATTAGAAAGCTAGTTAGATTATTTATAGATTTATTTATTAACCGAGTTGATCATTTCAATGTCGATCTTCGTTAAAAATATTGTTTTTATTTCTTTTTTATTTTTTTATTTTTAATCTATCTATATATACTTGATCTATTCATATGTATATCCATATGTATATAATATATAAATAATATTAACTGAAGACTATTATAATTAACAATCATTTCTACAGAAATAGATCATAATTAGAATAACATAATAGTCTCTACTGTAAAATCGACATATATATATATATATATATATATATATATATATATATATAAGTACACAGATTCTCGGACAAATAGAATTAACTTATCTTATTACATTTTTTAATCTTCCGAGCGATAAGAAAAGAGCCACGACTAAACATTGTCACGAAAAAAGATGAAAAAATGAAAAAAAAAGAAGAAAAAGAAAAAAAGAAGAGAGAAAACGAAAAGAAGAGAAAAGAAAAGAAGGAAAAATACACAAGCGAAAAAGAAAACGTAAACAAAATGTAAAGTGTTAATATCTCCCATCCGATTAAGATTATTCGTGTTACACATTTACTCAATATGATTCATTCGCCAAATGGGTACAAACAACCAAAGCGATCTACATTACTCTCTATATACTTGTACACACATATATACACAAGCACACACATACACGTGCACACATACACACATATATATACATATATGTAGTATATTGTTATCCATATTCAATAGTTCATACTATTTTACCTTCCTCGTTCCTGGTTATAAATCGTTCTAATCTCTACTCGCAAAGGAGAAATTTATTAACGGGAATCCCTTTTCCCAAAGAGACAAAACGAGATCGATTTGATCTCTATTCTAATATGAAGGACATGTATCAGTGTAAATAGAGATTCTATGAATTCAAAGAGAAACAGACAGAAACAGAGACTGAAAAAGTGAGAGAGTGGGAAGGAGAGAGGAGGGAGAGAGAAGTTTACGAATGATCGATGAACATCGGCTGACATACGATCGCCAATGGATTGCTATATTTTAGATACACACCACACACACACACACATATACAGATTTCAAAGAGAGATCTATCAAAATTCTCATACGAATATATTACTTTGTCAGCGAATTAAGTAATCACTATGTATAGATAAATATGTATGAATATTTTCATCGCTTCGTCTAATAATAATGTTATTTTCGTAACATTTAATCCGACGAATAAAAAATATCTCTCAAAAATCTATTCGTTCGAAGTATTTTCTTCGTTGGTTCGATTATCTATTAATAACGATTTAGTACATATAATGAATAATAATTACAAAACGAGTGATAATTATTAATAATTATACCGTACAGTATTATACTATTATATAATATATATATTAATATTATATTAATATTATAATATCAATATATTTATATACATACTTATTGTATTGTAGATATTATTATTAGTTCTATATTATACTATTATATCATAGTAATATAATACTATATAATATAATAAGTAATTAATAATAATTAATAATATAATTATTTATTAGAATCACATTAAAGTTATTATATATTTATTCTCTATAGTAGTATGTAATATACTAAATAATTAGAAAAAATAATTATAAATAACTTGTACTCTATGGTAGTATAATACTATATAGTTTTTGCTATTAAGATTAATCATATAACACTTTCTACAATTGTTATAAAATCTTTTTTTTTGTTTTTAACGAAAGAATTCATTAAGATGCACAACTTCTCTCAATAAAATCTTTCGATATTTACAACGTCTTAATAGAAAAAAAGTATGTATTTAAAAACGAAAAAAAAAAGACGAAACTTCGGAGATGTTTTTCATTCTTCTTAAATTAAAAATCGACGACGACAAAAACCACCGTCAAGAGAATATTCTCTTTATTCTATGGAATATACTAACAAAGTTTTATAATTTTTAATACGTCCGATTTCGAAATGATTTCCATTATTTAATAATCTTTAAATCAAAGTCGATTGTAATTACAATGAACAGTTTTATTTATTAATATGTTTGTTAATTTTATATTAAATTATTATTTATTAAATTAGTTCGATCCATTTAAATATACGAAGATCTTTAACTCTTATGTTAATGAAAATATACAAGTCAACCCTTTCAAAGTTTCATTGACGTTAGATACAACCAATACTAAAATAATCTAACGTAACGTAACGTAACGTAACGCTAACGTAACGCTAACGTAAACTGCAAAACGATCGTTTCTCGAATGACGACGATGGTGGTTGGCCAATGTCGATACTAAATTAGTTTGTAACGAGATCGGTACGACATGCGTGCTCGTTATACCTGGACAAAGGTAATTGGATATTTTCTCTTGACGTTTAAGGTCAAATAAAAGACGGTTTTATACTATTTAAATAATGAATTATCATATCCGAGAAAGAATATTTTTCAACGAAACTAAATTAGTCAATACTACAAAAATAAATTTCAAACAAATCTAAATCTCAATCGAAATAATCCTAAGTTGTATCTTAGATCAAATTTTCACCATCTTTGTTTACACAATTTTATTAACAAACATTTCTATTCAAATTATTAAATTATATTAATTTTGACACGTTAAAAGTATCAACTCGGCGACCTAAGTTTCAAGTGCATGTGCGTAATCATTAAATCAAAAAATTCGAACGAATCGTGCAGAAATCCATTCGTGTAAAAAAAAAAAAGAAAAGAAAAGAAGAAGAAAGAAAAAAAAAGAAAAGAAAAACGATAAATTTGGAATCTCACAAAAAGAAATTACTTTGAAAAAAAATTCTTTCTTACCACCAGTGATAACTTTGCCATTAACATATTTTTCGATAAAACCAAAAATAAACGTAGATAATCGAGATGGCAACAGTTGTTGAAGAAAAAATTCTTAAAATTATATTAGAATTATTGTATACTTATTCTCTATGGTAGTGTAATACTATAGTAATATAATACTATATATATATATAATATAGTAAATAATTATAAGTATAACTTATATCATATTTATTATTATAATATATTTAGAATAAGAAATATAATAATAATAATAATAATAATAACTTCTTTCTTTTTAATAATAAGTTTTAATGAAATTTTGTAAGATTTATTATTAAATAATTGCAATAATAATTAATTATGTATATTTCAGGAATAGGAGATACGAAGAAATGCCTACAAAGTTCGAATCACTTGACGGGTTTCAACCCAGCAGCTTGCTTTACGTTTTACTTGCCAAACGAAATGCAATTCGTCGATGTAACTTCGGCACAACTTTGGTTTTATAAGGAATACGACGAGAACGACGATCTCAACCAAACTTTTGTACTATCGGAATTGGATCATTGGGATAAAGGCGAAAGATTCGAAAAGAACACAATGGTGGCAATTTTCGATACCGATATAGGAGGTAAATGAAATTAATGGAGAAACAAAATTCGATTTCTCAAAATCACATGATAATAGACTTTGACAAAACTTTTCTTTTGTATCGATAATTCTTTCTCTTTTCTTTTTTTTCTCCAAATTTTTATATCACATCGTGGCTCGAAAAATTAATTTCAAATCTGTTTCAATTTTTATTATTGTGTAATATATGTAATATGTCTTTGTTTTTATATATCATACTTACACATAAAATATAACATGTAATATATAATATATATATAATACTATATCTTATATTATATTTACAAAAATTAATTAATACAGAAATTGATTTGAAGAACTTAATATCATATTTATGTATATGTTTATATATATATATATATATATATATATATATATATATATATATATAATCGAATTTTTAATAATCTTGTATTCTTTGCATTCTTCGTATATGAATTATGTATGGGAGGAATAATAACACACACACGTATATGTATATATTTAATATATATATACATATATGTGTGTGTATAAAAATCTGTTCAGTCCCCCTCAAAGCAAAGTCCTATTAACGAATAAATACACATCGCATACGTGACACTATACTCATTATTAGTACGGGCTTTTAATAACACGATAGGAGAGATTATCAATGAGTGCCAATATATTCTTATCCGTGTTACTGTTCTTTTAAGGTCTAAAGTCCGATTCTGAGGTAAATCTGTATTAAACTAACTTATTATTGCCTTTAGTATCTTAACTGGTTTCTATTTTGAATGGAAAGACACGATCCACACGTTCGATAATTTGTTTATAATGACGACTGATCTCTCTCTCTCTCTCTCTCTCTCTCTCTCTCTCTCTCTCTCTCTCTCTCTCTCTCTCTCTCTCTCTCTCTCTCTCTCTCTCTCTCTTGTTTGTTTGTGTATAAAAATAATATATATATGACGGATCATAAATTATAAAATGTAGTTATTATCGCGACGTTCACTTTTTCAATTAAATCAATAAATTATCATGGCTTTTTACACGTATATAGAGACATAGTACATAAACATACATATGTATACATTTATATAAAAATATATACATAACACGATAATGAATTTGAAATTGATTTATATAAGTAAATATATCGATTTGTATATAGATACTATATATACATAAGATTCTATATTGCATATTATATTATTATATAAATATTATATGTATAAACATATAAATATATTTATTTGCATTATTATTATTATTATTATTATTATATTGGAATAATTTTTATTAAATTTTCAATTAATAATATTTTATTTTCAATTTTTTTCTCAACAGAAAAATCATTATATAATATATACATTTGCTATGTATAGGCACGTATATATTAGATAAATAAAATAATCAATAATAAATTGATTTCTAGAGATATACCATCTAATAATTCATATTACATTATATATCATTATATCATATCATATTACATTATATTAAATAGATATGGTATCTAATAGAATGTATAAAACCAATAGAAACTCTATATATAATATCATCATCCAATCTTCTCTCTCTCTATCTCTCTCTCTCTCTCTCTCTCTCCCTCTCTCTCTTTCTCTCTCTCTCCCTCTTTCTCCTTCATTTTTATCTTCTCATCTCCTAAATAGATAATTAGAAAGCCTAATGGAATAAACGTGTATAAAAGTAAGAAAGTATCTCATAGAAGAAAATAAAAGAGATAAAGATAGATAGAGAGATAAATAGAGATAAATAGAGAAAAAGAGAACGAAAGAGAAAGAGAGAGAGAGAGAGTAGACGAAAAGGTTGAATGTCTTCTTTTATCTTTTTCAGAAGGTTGGGTAAAGACGGACGTGGGTTTTACAGTGAGAAAGTGGGTGGAAAGGCATCAGCTGAACCACGCGATGCAAATAACCTGCAGCACTTGCTCGATCGACCGTGACACTGCACCGGTCTCTATCGAGCAAACACTGAAGCCCTTCTTGGTAATACATACGTCACCGTTGCCGCAAAAAAATCGACCGAAAAGAAACTCCAATTGCTTACCGGAAATGAAGGAATGTTGTAGAGACGAACTCTACATTAACTTTGCAGACATTGGCTGGAGCGATTGGATACTTCATCCTAGAGGTTATCACGCATACTTTTGCAGAGGATCATGTTCAACCGCGGCAACTTTGACGATCAGTGCAACATCTCATACCAACGTTATCATGGTTCGTTAGACAACGTCATCATTCTTTATACGTATTATATTTCATTAAGAAATTAATCGCTAGAAAATTATACAAAATTTCTTTCGGTTTTATGCAATATAATCAATATCCTTACGTTGAACTTTCATTCATGTTTCTTCAAGTTTATCACGTATTTATTTGCTTTTAATGAGAATATTTTTTCATTAAAAATTGTATCCTCTTGATTTCTACGTCGAGTCCGACTTGACACATTTTGAGATAAAATAATTTCTATAAGAATCTTTTATTAGAAAATTTGTAGATTTTTATGAGTCATATCAATGATCTATATAAATAATAATAATAATAATAACAATAATAATAATAAACACAAGAGAGTTCTTACACGAATGATAAAAAAGAATAGAGTTGAAAGAGTTAAAAAGAAAACTCAAAAAATCTACTTTTATATTGGATGACATTAAAGTGACATTAAAAAGATATTTCGTATAATCGATAAAAGATTCTCTGGATTGCCATAGCTTAGAAAGGAGAAAAGAATACGTCATTCGCTATAAAACAAAAAAAAAAGAAAAAAAGGAAAAGAAAAAAGAGAGAAAATCCTATCTGGTTCCATTCCACGCATAAATTTTCACAAGAAATAATAAAAATGTAGATATATGTATATAGCTAATACATATATATATACACACATATACATATATGTATCATGACCATTTCTTACTTGCATTAATTGTTAATAAAAGTCGGTTGAAGAAAGTAACAACAGCCGCCTTATAGCTGACGCGTAATGTGGGCAATATAGTTTGCAACTCGTAACGATAATGGGCTCGCTAAGACTCCATTATCTTGCAACATAAAACTCTGTTATACGTCAAGTCCTTCGTCCTTCGTAACGCGTAATAAGAAGGAAAAAGAAGTTATCTAAAAACATTTAATTAACATTTCTTTTTTTTCCCGAACACGAAACAAAGAAAAGTTCTCGCGAATGCTTCTTAAAATGACAGCCATCGTTTCGATAGAAATAAGATAAGAAAAATATAAAACGTAGTAAATTTTTCTCTTTGTACTTGTAATACGACGATATACGACGCCATTTTAACTTGACGACAGACGAATGGATTGTAAAAAAAAAAAAGATCCCCTAAAAACGATGTAATAATCTTCAAATATGATCCATTAATAAAAATATATTAATCGAGAATCGCATATTATTATAAATTTGACAATTATTTTCATTAGCATCTTTTGAAATTGCCATCAAATTTACAAATCCGTGTTCCGCGTGAAACGTCACAAAAAATTTGGAGGAAGGGAGGAAGACAAAAAAAAATAAAAAAAATGATAATCCTCATTTTACAGAAATGGAAGACAATACATCGTGGAAACGAGATCGTCCCGTGTTGTTCGCCGACTCAACTCTCAGCGATACAACTTCTATATGTTCACACTAACAACACGATACAGCAGAAAACCTTACCGAACATGGTAGTCGAGGCTTGTGGTTGTATGTGACCATCACTATTTCAAATAAACGAAGAGACAAAGAAATATAATAGAAGAATAAGAAATAAAAGAAAAATAGGAGAAACAAGAAAAAGAATCGGATGGCTGACACCATCCGAAACTTAAACTTTCCTTTGTTGTATCTTCGAACGCATACATATATAGACGAATTTGATACGCAGGCATTCTCCAATTTTCCTTCAGATCCATTCTGAAACGATTTCTTCGAACGGAAACATAAAGGCAAACGAAAAAGAGATACGTATATGGTGTGTCCCAGAATATAAGTATAAAATATTTTAAGGGGTTAGTTCCGATAAATTCAAACGATAAAAACGACAAAAAAACAAAAAACAAAAAAAAAGACCAAAAAAAAACGATTCGTGTAAAAATATGTATATGTCCTATTTATGAGGTACGCGGCATTTATGAGGTTAACTAATAGGTTTAAGAAAGAAAAAAAAAATAAAAATAAGAGAAAAGAAAAAAAAATACAAAGAAGATATTTCATGAAACATTATATAATGAAGAATATAAAACTTGAAACGCTTGAAGAACCTATATAAGGTATCTGTAACTATATTTCTATAAAAATCTTTTATTAGAAAACTTACGAATCTGTGAAACGGATTTTCAAATTCGATCTTCTTAAAAACTAAGTCTCACAAGAAACTACAATTTTATTCTTAATTATTTACTTATCCTTTAATGAAGTATCATTTCTTACGTGGTTGTACATAATTTTCGGACTTAAATATATATAATATATACACAAATACACACACTATATATATATATACATACACACACACACACACACTATATATATATAAATATAAGGAATTTGTAGAAATTTGTAGAAACGATTAAAATTGGTCTTCAAATGAGACATTTAGCTATTAAGTAAAATCGAGAATGTTAGCAGTAGAGCCATGGGAAATTAGTAGATAAAATTAGAGAGAGAGAGTGTGTGTGTGTAAGAGAGAGAGAGAGAGAGAGAGAGAGAGAGAGAGAGAGAGAGAGAGAGAGAGAGAGAGAGAAGAATGTATGATACGTACGTTAAACCAAGAATTTCGTTACGCCATATTGTAGCAACTCATCATAGAAGATACGTTAGGAAAGTAAGTCCTTTGGGATCGAAAAGTTTTGGACGACTGGTGAGAATATCTTTTTGTTGTATTCTCTTATACAACTTTTATATGTATACGTATATGTTTACAATGTATTTATATATATACACTGTGCGTATGTGTCCTTCGCGTGCCCGATATGTGTGATGTGTATATTATATGTATGTAAGTAGATTGTATGTACAACAAAACAATGATAACGTTCGATAACTTTATTTTCAATGTTATTTTCTATACACTATGTGTATATATATGTGTATATATACATTCAATACATACATACATACATACATACTATATATATATATATATATATATAATAATTATTTTCAATATCTTTATTTAGAAATTGTTTTATAATTAAGGAACATATCTGTAATATTAAATACGTTATTATTGCTCGTCTTCTGCAAAATTCAATTACCACAAATATATATTATTCACCTTTTTGAATTATATTAAACAAAAGAAAAAGAAATAATAATAATAATAATAATAACAATAATAATAATAATTATTATAATAATAAACAAAAGTATATATGCGAAAAAAGTTTTGTAAATTTTGTAAATTAGATAATTAAAATATTTCCAACGATATCGTCGTTGTTGAAGCAAAGGGAAACGATTAAACGTGAAAATGTAAGAAAAGAAAAGATAAGAAAAAATAAGAAAAGAAAAAAAAGGAAAGAAGTAAACCACAGCAGTATTCTCTTAAGCAAATATTTATCAGAGCTAAGCATTTTTTGTTTCGTTTTAATATATTAAATATATATACTAATGAGAGGGGAGAGAGAGAGAGAGAGAGAGAGAGAGAGAGAGAGAGAGAGAGAGAGAGAGATAAGAGGTAATTACTATCGGATAAAATGATTTCTTAGAATAATAAAATTTTATCTGCAATAATATATGTACTATCTCTTTGCAAATCGAATTTGTGATAACTCTTAGAATTATTATATCCTTTATTTTAAAATATATAAAACAATGTAAAATAAAGCAATGTAAATTCGTTAGTTTTCGTGCAATATTAATTATTTCATTAAGATTCTACCATCGTCGTTAATTATCTCGATAATATCCAATTTTGTTGTATTTTAAGTATGAAAAAAATTCTAAGCTTAATGAGTATATTAACACACCCACACATACACACACACAGATGTATTTATATAAATACATCAATGAGAAGCATTTGCAATTATATTTAAATATAATCGTATCCTGCAATGCGCGGAATACGAGAACAACATGAATTTCACGCCACGTGGCATATCGTATACGTCGTATATTATATGTATGTATGTATGTATGTATGTGTGTGTGCATGTTTGTATCTATTTATGTTACATCAAACATTATGCATATACTTGCATCCATAGATATAAGCATGATTGTGATTATTTATATTAGACCCTAAAACTCGACGAAAAGTCAAGTTTAATAACATAACATAACATAACATTTATCATAGAAAATAGATAACGATAAAAGTTAGGCAAGAAACATTTACATTATCTAAAGAAGTAGTGAAAAAGAGAGAGAAAGAGAGAGTGAAAGAGAGAAAAAGATAGGAAAAATGTAAAGGAAAACCGAGCAATGTCAAGGTGAAACATTTTTCTTTTTCTTTTCTTTTCACTTTCTTTTTTTCTCCCCTTTTCATTTTTATGCCCTCCCCCAAGAAATTTTCAACGTCGATATCTTTCCATATGCCTCTATTTTTCTCGCTGGAAAATATATACGATACATATATGTATGTACACAATATTTACGATCTCATTTGCTTAAAAATCAAGAGATATCTTTTTTCATATTATATGTATTTCATAAAGGAAAAAAAAAAAGAAAAGAAAAATGATGATCTTTCATATTAACGTATTAAATCTCATATTAATTGGAATATTTCATATTAAAATATTCTTCTTTATACTTTTTCCTAAATGTGTACAATTTCAAATCTTTGAGACATTGTCAAAGATGAATGAAAGAAAAGATCTCTTCTTTTTTAACTATGTACATATATAATATTTAATAAATAAAACAAGAAACTCCAAATAAATATGATTCTGATTAAAAATGTTATATTAATGAATCTTTTTTTTCTTTTCCTCCCTAAACGTATTAAATTTAAATCTTCGAAGAAGATTATAAGAAAGAGAAAGAGAGAAAGAAAAAGAAACAAAAAAATGAAATTACTTGAAGAATAAAAAAATGAAAAAAAAAAATAAATAAAATAAAATAAAATAAAAGATCGTTCGAGACAGGTATACAAACGTATTAGAACAGGAATCCTCTTTTTCTATCTACATATCCGATTTATTTATCTATATATTTAAAAAGTAAATAAATAAAATTATAAGATAATTTTCAATAAAAATCATGTTAATATGTTCTTTCTTTCGAACATATTGTAAATTAGAACAGAGAAATTAGATCAGTAAAACATCTCCTCCCCCCCCCCTCTCTCTGTATCTATCTATTTATCTTTCTATCTATCTAAAATCTGTATAAATAAGCTTCAAGATGATCCTCATTAATAATCTCATATTACAAAGTAGTAAAAATAGTAATCCTCTATCTCTCTTTCTCTACCTACCTCTCTATCTATCTATCTATCTACTCGCCAATCCATTCATCTATCTATCTATCTATCTAAAAACTAAATAAATAAAATAAGAAAATAAAATTCTCGTTAAATATCTTATATTAAAAATTAGAATCCTAATTCTCCCTTTCTCTCTCTCTTTTTTCTCTTTATCTATCCATCCATCCATCTATCTATCTATCTATCTATCTATCTATCTATCTATCCAAAAACTAAATAAATAAAATAAGAAAAAATAATTCTCGTTAAATATCTTATATTAGAAATTAGAACCCTAATTCTCCCTTTCTCTCTCTTTATCTATCCATCCATCCATCTATCTATCTATCTATCCAAAAACTAAATAAATAAAATAAGAAAAAATAATTCTCGTTAAATATCTTATATTAGAAATTAGAACCCTAATTCTCTCTCTCTCTCTCTCTCTCTCTTTTCTCTCTTTATCCATCCATCCATCCATCTATCTATCTATCTATCCAAAAACTAAATAAATAAAATAAGAAAAAATAATTGTCGTTAAATATCTTATATTAGAAATTAGAACCCTAATTCTCCCTTTCCTTCTTTCTTCTCTCTTTATTTATCCATCTATCTATCTAAAAACTAAATAAATAAAATAAGAAAATATAATTCTCATTAAATATCTTGTATTAGAAATTAGAACCTTAATTCTCCCTTTCTCTCTCTCTCTCTCTTTATCTATCTATCTATCCATCTATCTATCTATCTATTCGAATCCCTTTCTCCTTCTCGAAAGGTACGCTTTATACGTCGCGCACGGTAGCTCGTAACGCTCGATAAAGCTCTCTCGAGTAAATCCATCTCGCCGGTTTCTCTCCCTCGGCGCCATGTAAATATATCATTCGTGTTTTGCCGCGTAGTGCCACGTCTCTGCAAATGAATTTCCTGGAGCGTTTCCTTCCTCCTCTCTGCGAAGGACAGAATCCTCTCGGCGAAAGAGAGAATAGAGAAACGCCCAGAGAAATAGAGAAACAACGAGAGCGAAAGAGAAAGAGAGAGAAAAAAGAAAGAAAGAGAGAGAAGAAAAAAAGACAAACAAAAGAGTACAATCGCAACAACGTGCTAACACTATACGCAAGGATCAAAACGAAATGTACGTCCTTTTAGTATAATACAATATAAAAATAATGTTTTTATTTAAATAGATCTCTTTATCAACTCGTCGTCTGAAAGCATATTCAAAAGACTGCTGTTTACTAGTCAAAGTTTACTGTTTATCATCAAAGGGCCGTCAATATTTTTAAATATTTAATCAGTATTTGTAATGAAATATCATTGAATCGCGATCATTAATACTTGATTATTTAGAGTGAGCCAAATATTCATATATTATGCCGATCATTTATCTTACGAAAAATATTTACTATGAATTGATTAATAAACATATTTAATAGAAAATAAATCGAAAGAGAGAGAAGCGTATTTAAAATCACTCTGTAACTTTGATATCTAAAAAAAAAAAGAAAAAGAAGAAATAACAAGTCAATAGAAATAATTAATGTAAAACAATTAAAACCTGACAAAATATATGATATTTATATACACGTGTATATACAAATATCATATATTTCATCATTAATCGTCTTAATCCTCGTTATATATATATATATATATATATATATATATATATATATATATATATATATATATATATAAAGGAGATAAATATATATATAAAGGAGAATTCATACGAACAGGAATCAATTTTCGAACGATTACGGTTCCATCGTTAAATTTTACTCTTGGACTCCACGAAAATAGCTACTAAGAAATTCCATCGCAATCAAACACGTATATAGCATTAACAGTGCCTAGGTTAAACGCAGAAACTGCGTAATACCTTCTGTCTTTATTCTCCATACATACATATCATTCCAATTCCATGTTTTTCTTTTCCTTTTCTTTTTTTTAATTACGACTTTGCTTCTCTTAAATTCATTTCTTATCGAGTTTTCTCAAAATTAATTTTTTTCAACCGACACTGTTTCTTTCGACTTTTTCACATTCCCCTCTCTTAATATTAGCGACCAAAGCACATGCTCGGCTTGCCCCACCCTAGATATGCTTCTGATTACAACAATACTCACATTTTGATAGAGATAACCGGCGAGCTTAGAGTGCGCGTATATTGATATATATATATATCTTTACAAGATGTACTTACATACATATCCAATGTTCTTCGACGAAGCAATGTCGATATCGATGTCGATGTCGATATGATGTTACCGTACACTTTCACTTTTTTTATTATCACTTTCTTCTTTAAGCACTGTTAAACTCCTCATGATATGTGAAACGCGCGCGTAAAGTTCGGCATGAGAGTTCGTCGTTACCGTTAAAAAAAACCACACATGTATATATAGTAACACACGAATAGTTCGATCGGAATTTATCTTTTTTAAAAAGCTTTATCTCATTATACCAATTTAACAATGAATTCATTATTAATATATATAGACGGAAAGAGATAAGCAAAATATTGATTAGCATTATCCACGATACGATCGTCCACGCGAAACCGGTAGTAGACATGTTATTCGTGTTTCGATTATCGAAACGAACCCTCGCAAATTCGATAATCGTATTTTCTAGGGATCGAAGAGAATTGGCGTATATACATGTGTGCGAGTGTGTGTGTATATATATATATGTATATGTCATATAATATATGAATACAAATAATGAGGATCATGATAACGAAATATTAATGTAATGTGTTAATAAAATAAATAAATAAATAAATAATTGTACATAAAATTTGTTAATCTGTGACTGTCATTTGTTTAATATTTCATATTTGAAAGAAATTAATAGATATTGGAAAATATACAGTATTCAGAAAAAAAAATGATAAATGCATTGAATATAGTCTGAAATAAATAATTAATGATAATAAATATGTAGAATGTAACGTCATAGATGTCTGAACATAACCTCCGCAATGATGTCCGAGGTTGATGTTTTTGTTAGTAATTATACTCTCGTTGATCCTGAAATTTATCAACTTTGGGTTGATGGGCACTCTTGTAAGTCTTTTATTTATTATATTTGTATTATACGTACCGATGTTTTCAAATACTTTACCAATATTTCTTTAACAGCCAGTGATGCAGTTAATATTTTACAACAGCGTGGAATTTGTATGCAAACTAATGCTCCTCTAGATTTAGTTGCTTCCGATGTTCTTGATCATTATCGTACATATGCTTTGTTGGAAAAATTACTTCATACTCCTACAAAACTCGCTACCGAACAACTGGCATTTCAAATAGAACCTCAAACTAGTCAAATGCTTATTGAAATGTAAGAAAATGATTTTTTATTTACTTATGTATCATAAGATAAAAATTGTCATAGTTTAAATGTTTTTAGGTATTATGAATTTGATGACATTGTTGTTCGAGAACTACTAGGAAAAAAGTTAACATCAAAAAGTAGAAAAGACATGGATGAAGTATCTGAAAAGACTGGAGTTACTTTAAAAAGCTGTCGTAGACAGTATGATAATGTCAAAAGAGTTTTCAAAGTCGTTGAAGATTTACCTGGCTCTCTAGTTACTAATATCAGACAACATTTTCTACTTTCTGAAGATCTTGCTAAGTACATAGAGATTAATTTTATTTTTAACAATATTATTTTTAACAGGATTTTATATGTATATAATTTTATATATATATACATATATATATTTAAAAATGTACAGACGTTATGCAGCAGTAGTATTCATAGCTTGTCTCAGATTTGAAATGAGCAAAAGGAAATTGCAATTTCTAACATTTCCTGATTTGTATCATTGTGCAAATAGTATGATGGCAGCATGGACTTATCGATGTGTTGGATCAGAATATTTTGATACAGATCTCGACAGAGAATTCTTGGTAGAACTTGCAGAATGTAGAGTACTATTAGAAAATGATAAACATCACAAACAGTAAGTTATAACATGATTATTATACAAAATACATATTATGTAATGTTATAAATGAATGCTTTTTAGCTTGGTGTGTATCAAACTTAAACCCATGTTACTCGAACGTTCATATCAAGAGGTTGATACAAATTTCCGTTCTTACTCAAGAGCTATCTTAGGAATAGGCTGTAATCTGCATAGATCTAGAGAATTAAGATTTTTCTTTTTAGAATTAGTTGAAAGGTGCATAGAACCATGGAAGCAAGTTAATTGGTCACATACTGATCTTAGAAATTTTTTATCTGTGTATACGCAGTGTGCATTAGATATGGATGTGTTAAGGTATGAATATTTATCATTGAACTTTATGTAAATGCAAAACTTTTCTATAATTGAAAAATACTTTTTTTGCAGAGAAATTGAAATTAGAGATGCATTTGAACGCTACATGACAGTCGTAACATGTTGCTTATTACGTATGTACCACACATGACTAACAACCAACACTGAAATAACAAACAAAATAAATGTGATAAATATTTAAACATGTAAAAAATACAGAAGCGAAAGACAAATTAGTGATATGTATATAACAATTTATTACTTCTTTGTAATAAATAAGCAAATGCAGCATGTTAATGTGGTTTTATATCAATGGTTTACAAGAGTTTGGTATATTTATGTGTTATAGCCAAACTCATTAAGTAAAGGCAATTTGCAATTTCAAATATGGCAGTATATTCGTATTTCTCATATTTACAAACATATTATATAATAAAGATTTTCAGATAATACTTCCACATGTAAAAAAGAGATAAAAAGAAACTGCAAAGCATAATTTAAATATAATAGCACAATTTAGCATTGAAGAATATATATTATTCAATAAATAATATATTATCCTACAATTGATTTTATAAATATTTAATATGTGATTGTATTTTTCAAGAATATATTATTATGTGTATATCGTTCATTGTTTAAATATTTACTGAAACCTTATGCATATTTGTATAAAGATTGTATAATTTATTAATCCCTGTAATCATCAAATTAATGTGTGTTGTAATTAATTTTGTTTAAAATCCATATCTTGAATATTGAAAAGATGTTCATCAAATTGATCTTTCGCTGAATAATTGTTCTATTTGTCTTCTAGCTTTGTACTTATTATACGTATTTGTTTACGCATAAAAATTTTAAAGTAAGGAGACACTAAAAGTTCAATATAAAGGAAAAGGAAAAGAATTAAAGGATATTAATTGTACCTAAATATTTCTACCGTTTACTACTCTACCCCTAATAATTTATTTACAGCAAATACTACATCGCCGCCTTGTGGTAAAGCTGCTATTTCCAAACTTTTAGCATATGGCATAGGAACATCAGCACCTGTAACACGGATTACTGGTGCATCTAAATGATAAAAGGCCTCACCTATAAAGATAAAAAGAAAAAAAATTTATCAATATACATTAAATATTTAATATCAATTAAAACTAAATGTAGATATGGAAAATGAAACTTACTTTCTGAGATTCTTGCACTAATTTCTGCTCCTATGCCGCATTGTGGCCAACCCTGCTCTACAGTAACACAATGATTTGTTTTCACTATAGATTGCACAATAGTATCTATATCTAATGGTCTAAGGGAACGAAGATTGATTACTTCTGCTTCTATTCCTTTTCCAGCAAGTTCATTAGCTGCTTCAAGAGCTTGTTCAACAGCCTTGGAATGTGCTATTAAAGTAACATGATTTCCAACACGTTCTATTTTTGCTTTACCTATAGGTAAAAGGAAATCTTTATCCAAAGCTTGGTCAGACATAGGATACTGAACTCCATAAAGGATCTCATTTTCCAGTACAACAACTGGATCAGGATCTCTTATAGCAGCTTTTAATAAACCTTTCGCATCTTCACTATTATAAGGCGAAACCACTTTTAAACCAGGACAATGACTATACCAAGCACCAAAACACTGAGAATGTTGAGCTGCTACACCTGCAGCTGCACCATTTGGACCACGAAAAACAATAGGTACATTAACCTTTCCCGCAGACATATAAAAGGTTTTAGCAGCAGAGTTAATTATTTGATCGATTGCTTGCATAGCAAAATTGAAAGTCATAAATTCGCAAATTGGTCGAAGGCCAGCCTATCAAATTTAATTAGAATCAAATGAAAATGAAAAACATCTCATGCCTGTACAAATTATATAAAATAATTACTTACCATTGCAGCACCAACAGCAATACCAGCAAAACCAGCTTCTGTGATTGGTGTATCAATGACACGTTTATCCCCATACTTTTTCCAAAGACCTCTAGAAACTTTGTATGCTCCATCATAAAGTGCTACTTCCTCTCCAAGTAAAAATACTTTCTCATCTCTTTCCATCTCTTCATCCAGGGCAGAATTCAAAGCATCTCTTACAGTCATCTATAAATACATGATTATATAAATATATTAATATGACTTAATAAATGAAAATGTTTGAGCATAAAGCTAGCATATCAGTTATAACATCCAAAGGAATCTAAGGAGTTCTTTTATCAGCGCAAAATGAATGTTACATCGTTGGAAATAAAAATGTGTGACCTTCTCTGTCCTTGGACAAGCAATACTGTTAGATAATCATTATTTACATAAATAACAAATTTCAAAACTATTATCGTTAGAATTATTATGGAAAAGAGTCCTACAATTAAAATAGCTGTAGTTTTAGCGATATACGAGATATCTTTAAATATAAAGATATCTTAAACGTAAATTGAAGGTTATGTTTTAACAATATGTAAAATATGAAAGAAATAATGAACCTGTTGTGCTGGCGCACATTTTGATGTCGAAAACGATCGTCGTGCGATCCCTCTCAAAGCCGTCTAAAAAAAGAAAAAAAAAGAACAATGATTAGTGAAATACTTTCGTTATTCAAATAGCTGACGTCAAATGTTTCTTACTACTTGAATCATGTGTGCCTTGTCGAAGTCTTGTATTTACCGTAAGCATTATTAGGCCTTCTAAATGGAACAAACGAGCTCGAGTGAGACAGCACTGACTATTGTCACGATCGTTATACGTTCCTCTTGCACCTCGTGTCTTTCGTCGGGGGTCTCTAAATCAGGATTCCAATTATTTTTTCACTACTCCACCAGAAACATGAACGTAATGTATGTATTAATGAAGCCAAGGTCGCCATGGGGCCGATACTTATGAAATACTTAGATGTGTTCGTAAAACGATACCAATGATTTGAAAACGAATAATCAGTGATTGTTAAGAACATGTAGGGAATTGTTTTTGATTCCAACATGTGTAATCAAAAGTTACTAATTGTGACCCTAAACCAATTTTATCCGAAGATATACGACAGTACCCACTCTATTTAATACTGTTTCTGTTCGCTATATTTCATGCTTGAATTTAAAACAATTGGATATGATGCTTTGTCGCTAATCTTATAAAAACATAGTTCGTGTGTCGCATAGATTTTCTAACCTAAAAAAAGCATTATGTACAATATTATGTATAAAACATCGTGAGCATCAATAATATTATAATCTTTATCATGACAGAACAAGGTATAGAATTAGTATATATTTGATTATTAAAGTTTAATATTTTCTTGATTTGGTCATACTTGACGTAATCATTATAATTTTATGTCATTTTTAGATTTCTTTTTACATGTAAAACCTTTCTATACATATGTAATGACAGCCTCGAAATACCAATAGTATTGTTAAGATTATTATATTTTATTTGTATATAGAATAATTATTTTTTATTGTTTTTATTTTATTCTTGACAGAAATAATGCCAGATATTGAAATGGACGAAACTAGTGATGCAGATAGTGGTGATGATTGGAGTGAAACTAATGAGGATATTCAAACTATTATATGTCTTTTTTGTAAGGATACTACAGATGGAATAACAAATGCATTGAAGCATCTTGAAGTGCTTCATAATTTTGCTTTAAGAAATTTTATAACAAAGCATTCTCTCGATTCATATTCGTATATAAAATTGATCAATTTTATTCGTCAAAAGAACATTCAACCTGAACAATTAAATACTTTATGTATAAAAGATTGGCAGGACGATGAATATTTATATCCTGTTATAGAGGATGATCCATTGTTAATGTATGGTAAGTTATAAAGAATCTATAATGTCAGTATGTTGTTGGCTAATTGTATATTAAAATCAAAATTAATGTATAGCAGTCGTTTGTAATTTGATCTGTAAAATTGTAACTCTATTATATATCTGTTTATATGTTTCAATGTGATATAGTAGCATCTTATGCAGTGTGCTGTGTATAGTTAACGTACTAATATTACACAAGCAATAAACAATGTATTTGCCAACATTTCAATGTTAATTAATCAATCATAGATTTGATATAATATATTATATGTATAGGAAAATGATGCATGCAAATGTTATACAAATATGTACCAAATTATGTTATATAAATTCGACATAATTCTGATATTAATTGGCATAATATCAGGTGAGATTAACAATGTTAATAAAATGGATAGTTCTCAGAACATGCTTCTATGTGTACTGCTACTAATAAGTGAAAAATATTGGATAATTTAATTATTTTTATGCAATGCTAGTACGTATGTTTATTGCTAATATGCTAAACACAATATTTCTTAAATAATTTTTTCATTAATTCTTACAAATATTAAATTCTCACATAATAATTTTGAATGATAACGTTTTACACGACGTGTGCATGTACACATATACATGCATATGTCTGTACAAATATTTTTTTTTTCTTCTTTAAGATATCGAAGATTTAGAAAACAAACCTGTAAACACTATTAGTTACACTGTAAATTCAGAGAATGGGTGCGTTACTTTATCGGAAGCACATTTTGCTGAACTGCAAAGGACGATTCAGACACTTAAAGCACAACTAGAACAACGTGAATTAGCATGCTTTTTAGCTAAACAGGTATCAAGATGTGATCATTGTATTGTATATGATTTTTTTTATCATGCTAGATATATTCTTATAAAGAGATTCAAATTAATATATTAATACTATTTCAGCAAGTAAACGAAATGATAGAAAAGGCACAAAAATTAGTTTTGGATGATGAACAAGAAAATATAGAGGAAATAATTGATAAAAAGCGCAGTTCACGCACAGATGAAGGATATTTTAATACATATAGTCATTTTGCCATTCATCATGAAATGTTAACAGTATGTATATATGTTTTATATAATTTATATTATAGTATATTATATTTTATATAAAATATCTTCTGCGTAAGATAATAATATAAACAATATATATATAGAGATATAAATATATATTATATATAAATAATGTCATATCTTTTATACAGGATAAAATACGAACCGAGAGTTATCGTGACGCACTGTTTACAAATTCCATTAGATTTAGTAATTGTATAATGTTGGATGTAGGTTGTGGAACAGGTATCCTGTCTATGTTTGCAGCAAAGTCTGGTTGTCGCAAAGTTATCAGTGTTGATCAGTCTGATGTAATATATCATGCTATGGATATTGTAAGGTATCTTTAATGGATAAAAAAAATAAAATATAAATTTTATTTTTTTACATTCATAAGATATTGGATAAAAATTTAAACATGTGTTAATCTTAAGTTCATATCTGTTGCAGAGAAAACAATCTAGATAACATTATTACATTAAAAAAAGGTCGCTTAGAAGATATTACACTTGAAGAAGAAAAAGTAGATGCAATTATTTCTGAATGGATGGGATATTTTTTGTTATTTGAAGGAATGTTAGATACAGTCATTTATGCAAGGGATCATTATTTAGTTGCTAATGGTATATTAATGCCAAATAGATGTTCAATGAGTATAGTTGGAAGTGGAGATACACGTAAGTAATACGGTACTATTTTTAATTGATATTCATTTTCCTAATATTTTTGAGTTTATACAAGAAAGTAAGAAAGATGAATTAATTTTTAGAAAGATATGTAGATTTGATTGATTATTGGTCCAATGTCTATGGTTTTAAAATGAGCTGTATGAAAGGTGAAGTTTTGAGAGAACCAAGCATAGAAATTTGTAGGTCTGAATATATTATAACTACTGCTGCTGAGATTCAAACATTTGACTTATATACAGTCACTACAGATTGTGTGAACTTCTCAGCGCCTTTCAACTTAATTGTGAAGAAAACTGGATCATTGACTGCAATAATTGGTTACTTTGACGTATTTTTTGATTTAGAAAATTCTGTCAGTTTTAGTACTGGTCCAAATGCTTTACCCACGCACTGGAAACAAACAGTATTTTCTTTAAAAGAACCTATTAGCATAACTGAAGGTAAGATCGAAATTGATATACATATTTCTAACATTATAAATCGCAAGATTAGAAAAAAAGAATAATATAAAATCATTGTTATAGGTGAAATTTTAAGTGGTAAATTGATATGTCGCAGGCATGTCAAAGATGTTCGTGGTTTAATCATTACCATCCACATCAAAGATATTAGTCAAGTTTATTATATGGATTAGATATAATATATGCTTTTGCATTATAAGTTTATTCAAAAATTTGTATTTTTATCGAATTAATATTCTTAGTGTATTTATCCAACTTTTTTCTTGTTTTTTTTTCTCCTTTTTTTTCCTTTTTTTTCAGTTTTTAATACATGCATACAATAATAAAAATAATAATGTTTAGATATCATCTAGGAGTCACTGCCATCTTAGAACATGTTTTAAAACTTCTGTTTTAAACAATTTATACATTCCATTATGGATTGTATTGTATAAAATAATTTCATATATATTAGAAAAGCACAATTCTATTTAATTTTATTGATTCTGAAATTAAGAGAAGGAAAAATTTTCATAACATTGTACGCTTAAACAAAGAATAGTCATGCAATTAAACTAGGTTCATCATAAACACAAGTAAATATCCTTCTAAAATAACAGAATCAAGAAAACCAAAATAACGAAAATGAGTGGCCTTAGTTTTTCATTAGATATATTAATTAGATTACAGTTTAAATAACAGTTCTACTAATAATAATAATAATAATAATATATATATATATATATATATATATATATATATATATATGAACTGTTAATATATTAAGCATTGCTTAATTCTACCACCTTATATGCCTTAGCTTTATTCTTGTGGACCATTATTTTTTCGAACTATTATACATTTGCTATAAAGTTACTTTTAGTAATTGTAATGATATAATAATATTATCACAAAGATTAAGTAAGATAGAATTAAAGTAAAATATTTTTTAATAGCATTTAACATGTAATAAAATTTGCATGAAAACTTTTAGGTCTATTTCAATAACTTCTTTCATGCAAATTGTTAGGTAACATACTATATAAAAAATATTACATGCCTATCTATAAAATTAATAATTCATTTAAACAACATTATATTCTATTACAAATATTAAAATTTAACAAACAAAATTTAATTAAATAAATCGAAGTTACTATTTTAGGCATTATGAAACAATTAATATGATCTTATTGCAATATACTATGCTACAATTCTTCTTCAACGAAATTAAAATTATATATATATATATATATATATATATATATATATATATATATATATATATATATAATACTCCTGGGAAATATTATTTAATACAAGTTATTAATATTTCATAATTATAAAATAGAATGGAAAGATTAAGATTAGATCAGGAATCTGCAATTAAACTTGTATTTCATTATTAATGCTTAAATATACATATTATGTGCTGTTATTTATAGATATAATTTAATATCAAGACAACTCTGTAAAATATATTTCTTGACATACATCTTATATATCAGAATACAAGAAAAAAAAAGAACAAAAAAATAAATATTGCTACAATAAGATTTACAAATCTTTTTATTCTTTTTTTACTATGTTTGTTCTAGAAATAAACTATTATACATTTTCACCTTTAATAGTATTAATGATATAACTTTAGTTAAATGTAGATGTTTATAGTTCCAGCTTAAAAGCAAGTATAATGAAAAAACAGAAAGTAAATATATAATTATAATTGTAATGTACATTTGTTATTTGTACAAACAGTGCCAAGATTTTGTAATATTTATAAACTTTCATATACAATATCTCCATAATTGCAATTTTAGAGCAAACTATTCCATTTTAATAATAATATGTACTTTAAGAAATATAGTATGATAATTAATATTCTATATTTGTATTTATAATATAATATAAGAATCTCTCACAGAGAGAGAAATAAATCTTGAAAGGAAATTCGAAGATATAAAATATAAGTTTTGTTTTATACTTATTTAGTCATTAATTGTATATCATAAAGAATTATTTCTCAGTTCATTATTAGTAAATTTACATTTGAGAATATCTTTTAATCACCTGTTTGATTATACATGTGTAATTACATCCATTATACTTGTTTCTATGCCTATACTACTATTCAAGGATCTATTTAATTCTAAGAAAATGTTAATGCTAATTGTATATATAGACACTGTGCTTTTCAGTTCATATATCATTTAATGTTACATATAGTCTTTCGAATTTAAAATCTTAAATACTTATACTATATTACAAATTTTTAATATGATTTTTATATTTACTGAATAAAAAATTAGGAAGGCATATCTAATATGAAATATGAGATAAACTTGTTAATATGGAACTTTGCATTTTAAATTAATGTTTCATACACACAATGTATATTCTATATAGCCTCAAGCATCACTTTTTAATACTAAGTACAAAACTCTCACAGCTTTACTTTTAATAAAAAAATAAAAAGAAAAATAAGGTAGTATCATAAATGGTTATAAATGCAAGTGCATAATTTTGTATCAGTATTATTATCTTTAAGTTTCAAGGATACAAAAATTACTGTTTCTATTTGCAAATGTCTCTTTATAGATATATCAACATATGAGCTTATACTTCTATAACATTAATAGTATTTATATATTGTAGTGATTAATATTGATTAATTGTTACAACATATATATGTTTGTTTATATTTTTCATACAAGTATATATATATATGTGTGTGTGTGTATATATATATATATGTATACTTCAGTCAATATTAATCAACATTTGCTCAAAGCCATATTATATTTCTTTTTATTTACAATTCCTGTTTTTAATTTTTGTGTAGAGATCATCTTCTGCAAAGATGATATATTGTATTAAAACAATATTAACTAAACTTGTTGTGAGAATTAAAAATTGGAACATTTGTTTCAATAAAAATTATGACTTTGTCTGGATAATTGTAATAACATTAATTCGAATGAACAAAATAACTAATATATATTTTGATTTTTGAGACATGCTTAATCAGTTGAGACTAATTTTATTAACATATAACTATTAACGTTTAACAACTATAACAAAGTAAAAAATAAAAGAAAAATTCTATTCTTAAAAAACACACTTTAAAGTTTGATTGACAAATATTATTTATAATTATTATTTGACAAATCATTATGTGTCTTTATAATCAACAATCAAATGTTTATAAAATTGATAAAAGTTTTTGAGATCATTAAAATAATAGGAAAGGAATTTCAAAAAAACTGTACATTTAAGAACCTTCATTGACTTCACATTTTCAATTAATTCCATTTTTCATGCAGGCATTAATAATCTATACTGTAATATCATAAATATTATATATCACAATAATTTATCTTCGTTAAATTTCCAATGTAGGAAGATGTTTGAATGTTTGTGTTAAAGAATATATTATATAGTAAACTGCACTCTTACATATTAATTTTGAATTTATATACCATATGAAACAAAATAAATCTAATAGTTTTTGTGGAATTTGTTAAATTAATAAAATTGTACGCTTATAACTTAAATGAGTAAGCATACTGCAAAAAATGTAAATGAAATAAATTTTGATGACCTAAATTTTAAAATACTTTAAAATACTTCATCTGAGCAACAAATGTTTATATATTTAATACTATTGCATTTTATCATAAAAATGGAATTATATTTATAAAGATAATATTTTAAAAATTATAACTAATTCCATTTCAACAATATTTTCTATTTAATACATCAAAGATGTAATTATATCATAAAGAATATTTTATGACAATTTATAAAAAATTAATATAATGGAATTTTTATAAAGATTAAGTCATTTAAATGTATTTAGTTTTGCTATTTTTGCATTATGTTATAGCATATGTCCTAAACATGAATATTACTATAACAATTTATTATAAATATGTGCTATAAGTATTATATCTTGTACTTTGATCATTTTTTTTTATATAATAAACCATTTTCAACTATTTATTATTTGACTCAACTTCATTATTTAGCTTGAAATATTTTAAAAGCGCTGTTTAACTTCGAATTTCATTTTACACCAATCATGTTTTATTAATATGCAAATAATTGTGTTTGTGAATTGTAATTACTTTCTGCAATAAGTCAAGTAAATACTTTTATACCTACATAATTGTCTGCATATTTAAAGAGTGTTCTTATAATGTTAGGAAAAAATATATATGTGTGTAATAAAAGAACATATTCCATTCACTTACACTAATAAGATTCATTTTTGTCCAGTGATATAATGGAGTGAAATGTAGTTATATATGTTCAGTTCAGAAATATTTTTCATTTATATTTCAAACAATATTACTTATATTCTTACGTTCTATTTGATCTTATTAATTTTATAGATGTGGAAGTCTATCCACTTCACCCATTTCAGTAAAAGTTTCATCATCCATTGTATAACTCAACATAAACTTTAAAGATACTGATTCCTAAAATAATTTAAAGATGTGATTATATCACTTAATCATGTGCAAAATAAATATTCGTAAGTTGTTATTGTATTACCTTAAGAGGATTTGCAATTAACATAATTTGTGTAATTGCTGATGGTGGAAGAAATGGATTATGTGCTGGTAATTCTGTATCAGAAGGAGGTTGAAGTCTGCACTTACATTTCTTTACATAAATAAATAATAACAAAATATATTATAAAGTAGAGCTATATATTAGAGTAAGAAACAGTTGAATTTTTATCTTATCTTTGTTTTACCTTAGGTACTACTGCTTGAAACAAATAATTGTTAAGTGGTTTGGTATTTTTACTCATTGTTGTAACTACTATTACAGAAACATCTGGTCTTGGACTGTCTTGTGCAAAATGAAGTATTACTGAAATACCATTTTTTTCTTCTATCACTGTTATAGGTGGATTTGTACCTATGTAAACAGATTCATATGCATTTATAATGTAAATATATACATTAATTGATTTTAAATATTTCTATCTACCTGGTTTAATATCTTGAAGATTTACATTAATATCAGTTAGAGACTTGATTGCTGGTTCAGAGTTAACAGTTAATGCTGGCGCGTCATTTACTTTCGTCAATATGTTTTCTTCATCTGCTTCAATGTTTTTACTTTTGTTACAAGATTGTGATACATTGACTGTATTATCACCATTATGAAAATTTGGAGATATAGAATCATTTTTCATTTTTTCATTTTCATTGTTACTTGATTTGTCCACATTGTGCTGTATCATATTATTATTCGTAGAAGTTAAATCCATTAAATTGTGATTATCAAGTTCAGATTGAAATTTTGTAAATTGAGCAAAAGATGGTTTCCTATGATAAAAAAAATATGAAGATTACGCTATAATAAAATCATATTAATAAAAAAAAAAAATATATTAAACACATTATGTTATTGCCACTAACTTTTCATCCAAAGATGACTCTTTTGCCATTTTATATGACAAACTCTGTTTAAGGAGAGATTCCCCTAACTCATTTAATTCTTCTAATGCTCTGGCTTTACTATCCATTTTCTTCAAAGGTGTATCAACTTTAACAAAATAAAATGATAATGCTTATACTTTATAAAGTATTCGGCGATTAATCGTTTAATAAATGCACATACTTTTCTTTCCATTTTGTTGAATATTTATTGGATCCATAATCATTAGCTCTGGAAATAAATTATTTTTATCTGTGGTTAAAGAGAAATCCAGTGAGTTTCCAAAAGAATTGAAAATGTCTCCAAGAACTTCCATATCCGACTGTGAATTTGTTGCGACTGTATTATTAGTTTTATCTGTATCTGCATTCAAAGTACATTCAGAAATAGCAGCATCAATTGGAGAAGACAAATCCAATAATGATGGATCATTATTAATATTCGTTTTAGTAACTTTTTGGCCGAGTATAATCACAGCAGTATATTTATCAAATACTTCACCCAATGCATCATTTGCTGCGAGTACGTCACCTAATATATCACGCATATAATATTATGAAAAATAATATAAAAACAATTTCTCATTATTATATGAGCATATAGTTATAAATTGTATAAAATACTGAACGATTCAATCAAAATTATTAAATACATTATTATTTTTAAAAATAATGAAATATTTACCAAGCATTTCTTCATTGTCCTGAGTTTCGTTAGCTAATCTTAACATAGTGGGTTTTAAACGTTCACATGCTTGATGAAGTTCATTCATTAATTCAACATCTTCAAGACTAGTTTCTTTTTGATTGTATGAATCTAACATCTCAGATAATAATTTAACATTATTATGAACTGATTCCAATTCCATGATTCTTCGTGAATTCAATTGTACTCTTCTTTCGTCCTACAAGAAAATATAAATTGATATATTTGAAAAAAAAAATAAAATAAAATAAAATAAAATAAAAACATAGCCACTGTAAGTTTTTATTTACCTCTTTTACCATAGTTTTGATTAATCTATTTGCAGCTTGTAAATCACCAGGGTTTTTACTTTGTAGCAGTTTCTGCAACAACTTTGATTTTTCCTCATCCTCGAATATCGTATTTTTTGCTTTCGGTATTTTCAAGACTTCATCTGTATTACTAACAATAGGTACTGAATCCTCCTATAGTTTCATATTGTCTTAATCTTTAAACATTTGATTATTTCATAAGAACATTTGAAATAGTTAATTAATTTGACCAACCTCTACGACTCCTTGCTTTCTAAGCATTTCATAAGCCTCTTTAATTTTTGATTCCCGTGGATACTCTTTCGACCAAAAGAACAAAAGATGTAATACTTTTTGACGTACAGCTATAGGAGTTTTATTGCCTAAATATTTTGGCGAAACAAGTCGTATCATTTCGTTCAAAAAGCGAAACTTTCCAACTTCTGCATGGAAATTTGGCCCGCATTTTCTCATACAAGTATCTAATAACTGTATTAAAATAAAATAAATATATAAAATAAATTATTTAAGGAAAAGTTGATATCAATAATAAAAGTATACCTACTGCAAGAGCTTGAAGAGCTTCAAATTCATTAGATGATTGGATATGTGTTGCTAATAATTTACTACCTATTTGAATACCTTCTGTTTCCTTCATAACCATAACACAAAATGCTTCAATAGCTGCTATATCAGATTTCTGATTTTGTGGATTTGTAGCTCTTTCTATAAGATATATTTAATATATTTTATATCTTTTTTACAAATAATTAAATGTTATATATATTTAAATATAATAACAATAAATAAAATAAAAGATTAACTTTTAAATAGTATAAAATAATTCTTGTAATCATTTAAAAATTTATTTTCAAAGATAAAATAATTCTTTAATACGTACGTATCAAAGCCTCGAGACTGGTTGTCACAACATCCATTTTTATAATTCTGTTTATTTATTTAACTCTGTTATTACACTAATATCTTAATGACAGATAAAATAATACAATCATGTCATCTTGATCACTTGTCGAAAAATCATTCTCTGTCTTTCAAACAGAAACTTTAAGTATATAGTATGGAAAGTTATTATCGATTGTATATTTCTATTATTCTTCAATATTCTGTCATATCAATAAGGTTTGAAATTGTTAGAATTTCAATAATCTTCTTCTCTTATTCCTATTGTATAGTCATCGTCGATAGTACTTTAGTAAACAGCTGTTCTATCACCGAATCAAAGATCGCTAAAGTTAGATAGATTATAAGAAACAGAGCAGCTAATGTAAACGTCAAAAATATTACTACGACGATACACCCATGCACACACACGTATACAAATACATACACATTCAAACATTCCAACAATTTCAATTCAATTACTTATAACATTATTTGTTATTAACTTTCTCACAAATGGAGATTGCATAACCTTACATATTGTATTCTCTAATATTGTTTCTTAATCGATTATCGTAAAACAAAAATTCGAAATTATTTTCTAGTAGTTTATATTCAAGTTTCTGGTCATTCAAAGTTGAATATCCAGCATATGCTACATAGAAATAATATACGAGTTTAATAAATATAAAGATAAATAGAAATTTAGATTTTAACTTACCAATATTTTTTAAATGACAATCGAAAAGTTATTAAGAAATTTTTCAATAAATTTAAACAAAAGAAAACAATATAGCCCAACATATCTTGTTAAGATAGTACATAAGTAATATAGAAGATTGTAGTTTCTATTTTTATATAATAGTTATTATATATTAATTTAATATGAAATAAAAATTTTAATTTTTTAAATTTAGAAAAATATTACAATTTGTAAATTATTGTAATCGTCTACTAAAAAATATTCCCTAGATTTGTATTTCTGTTTAATAGGGAAATATGATCGACACGGATGATATAATTTTTGTATAAAAATTTTAGAACTTATCAAAATTACAAAGTTGATATTTTTTTAATCTTCTACCGTCATATAATTTATATAAAAAATTAATTTGACAACTTCTTAATTCTAATGAATTATAAGTAGCAAATGTTTTATTTTCAATGGAAATATACCCATAGTGTCACTTTTTTGTAAATAATTAGTTCATAGATTTATCAATAGTTGGCGATCTCATCAAATTGCAGAAATGAATCTAGTATTTTTTAGTCTTGCATCTTTTTATTCATTTCTGTATCAAATTTTTTACTTTTTGTAGTTTCAATAATCTTATTAATGTTAATATTAATATATTTAATAATAATAATAATCTCTTTTCCTTATTACTATCGTATTGTTAATTAGTTTTTAAAATATATGGAAAAAAAATTAAAAATTATTGATAATGTCATTAATTTTCTTTTTTTTTCTCTTTTTTTTAGATAATCGTTATAACAAAAAATGCTAATTCAAATAAAAAATAACATAATAATAATAATAATATATATATATCATATGATTACATAAAATTTATATTTAAAAATTGTACCAGAAATTCTATCAACCATTTTAGAAATAGTACAAATATTCATACAAGAATATCTTACGTGAATTAATAAGCAGAAACAAGTTCTACTTATGTCACTTTAGCAGATAACAATATATCAATTATAAAAGAAGATTCACTGTAACAAAGTAATAAAGTAATTCGATATTAATCCTTTGGACTGACTTTTCTGGTAGTACAACTTGCTGATATATAATGAACTCTGATGATAGAGTATAAACTGTATTTTTCCTTTTAGAATCAAATTAATTAAACAAAAAATTAAATAGTGAGACAATCATTATCATATATTCAATACATTTACAAATTCTCAACATATAATAAATTTCTGTTAATAATATTACATAATAATGCATTTGAGAGATAATGGAAGATACATAAAAGAGGAATCATATTTCAGCTTTATATCAACCATAAATCTATTCTAACAAGATCTTATCTAAAATTTTTTATTTTTTAATCATTCTTCAATCTCAACATCTCTTTCTTTCTATCTTTAATAGAATTAATTACTGTAATAAGTATAATACTGCTATACATATCCAGAATAAAACGTGCGCGCGTGTGCGTGTGTGTGTGTGTATGTATCAGAAATTTTGTTTTTCTAACGAATGTCAAAATTATATTATATGTTTCTGCATTATATAGGTGCCCTTACGACGTCAATTTTGTAACGCTCCTGCACGTTTATATTGTTACTACTTTGGTTCGTACATGTATGTACATTAATGGTACGTGATAGGGATTCCCTAACCTATATAAAGGAAAATGTCATTGGATATAAACAAAATATTTACTGTTATAATAAAACAATACAATAACAAAATTCATGATTAAAGTCAAACCATTAAATAGAGTCGACTTAGTTTAAAGGTATTATTGAATCGTTTACGATAAAGTTGTTTGTGTTAAATGATCATTTGAAGTAAAAATATACTAGACCATTA
Source organism: Vespula vulgaris (assembly GCF_905475345.1). NCBI lineage: Eukaryota > Metazoa > Arthropoda > Insecta > Hymenoptera > Vespidae > Vespula > Vespula vulgaris. The sequence goes on along the minus strand of NC_066603.1, from coordinate 3,026,452 downwards.
TTGTAAGAATGAATGTTATAATCTTGAAATAATGACTGATTCTCTGTCTCTCTCTCTCTCTCTCTCTCCCTCTCTCTCTCTCTCTCCCTCTCTCTCTCTCTCTCTCTCTCTCTCTCTCTCTTTCTCATCTAATGTGAATGTGATTATTTTTCAAAAGAACGGAAAGATACAAAAGGGAGGCCTATAGAAAGGGAGACTCGACAAACTGGTGGGGGGTTCACAATGCGCCATTAATATACCCTAAATGTACCTTTGCTATACCTGATAAAACTTCAGATACATATTTATTACTTAGCAGTGTTTCGATCAACGTGGTTTCTGATTCAAAGTAGTGTCCATTCTTAAAAGTTCGTATAAAATCCTAATTTTGTATTATTTTAACCTGCTTATAATGTAAGTTGTATACAGATGTGTTGTGGCCACGTGATAGAAGACTTCGTATTATTGGTTGCGTAGTCACCGATGGAATAATCATTTCCTGCGCATGTACGCTTCAGATTTTGCAACAAAGCGAAGTTTCTCAAGTTACGCGTTGATAGTATTTGTGGAATTAATTAATGCATTCTCACTATCAATATTTGAAAAGAATGATACATAATGTATAAAGTTATGAATATAGCGTAACAAGGGTGTCCGTGGACTCTCGAATTCAGGTTAGTTTTAGTTAAAACGTTTCGAGAATAAGTAACTTAACCTAATGTGTGTTGTCAATCGAATCTTATTTGTACGTAATTAGTTGGCAAATAACTTTTGTAATTCACTTCTTATAACTAATTCACTTCTTATAAGTAAAATCAATCGATTTATTTGTTTTGTATTACTTTATTTATTTTAGATATTTGATAGTATCTTATTTAAATAACTTTTGATACTTTAATTTACAGATTAACATTCCAGTATATGTTGGGGCGCATTTATTCACGATAGCTGTACATGCTTTTAAGCCCTACAGCAAACAACACGACGCTACACCGGTGAGTTCCAACACAAAATATTGCTTGGTAGTACGGCGGACACTCAAAGCCAACTAACCATGTCTGTACAAAGTGTTGCTCTGGCATCTCTCACGGCCACCTATACCGACTCGGAGGGCGAAGACGGGGTGGAAGACGACCTTCAGGAGAATTCGAACACTCCCCAGGGGGCCGCCCCGCATAATGCCCAAGTCGGTCAGCCCCAGGCTCTCACCAGTCCCAAATCTGGCAGATCAGCCTCAAATAGTCCCAACGTTGCTTCCAGTGTTGGTGGCAAGTCTAATAGCAACTTGCCGAACGCGCCCACCTTAGTAACTGATGTAACATCGAAGGTGCAGAGATTGGTTTCATATTTTGATGATTCAATAGTTTCCGACGATGAAGGAGCTGTGCCGATGGTGGTTGAGGAACAGCCTTCAGAGAACGGAAGGCCTTCCTTGACTACTGAGCAGTCTCCCTCGTGTCAGGGAGAATTAGTTTCAGATGGAGAAACAGATCCTTATGGAGTTATAATACCACCTGAGCCGCCAGGTCAATGTCCACCGGAATTACAAGAAAAAATAACAAAACTTTTTAGGAAAATGGAGAGTGGTGGTTTAGATATGAATAAAGTCATACAGCAAAGGAAAGACTTTAGAAATCCATCCATTTATGAAAAATTAATTCAGTTTTGTAGCATCAACGAACTGGGTACAAATTATCCTCCAGACAGATTTGATCCATTTAAATGGGGCAAGGATTCTTATTATGAGGAATTGGCCAAGGTACAAAAAGTGGAAATGGACAAACTTGAAAAAGCTAGAAAAGAAAAAACAAAAATCGAAATAGTGTCAGGTACTGCAAAACGACCAAATAATTCTTCCAGTACAGCAGAAGAGGATGCTAAAAAAAGAAAAAGTAAGTGGGATCAAGTGGCAACTGGTGCCACTGTATCTGTAAAACCCACAGTTTTGTTGTCTCAACCAACTTTGACTACGTTAACGTCCTCTGCAACCGGTACGAAGGCAACTGTTATATCAGCTTTTGGTTCACTACCAAAGAAAAGACTGTAACATATCGTGTAAATTTATTGTAAATACTATTTGTTTAAAACAAATACTTTTCATGTGTTTTTTTACATTTTTTGACTTGAATTCACATGTTTACAACTCGTAAAGTGTACATCGAGCGTATCTCGTTTTATTTTTCTTACATGTGATTATACAGTACATCAGCTTTTGCGATATTATCCACTGATTTTTATTTCATTTGCATGATATAAAAGCGTAAAAATTTGATCGGAATTCCTATTAATCTTTAGGATTTAATGCACGTTGAAACTTTATATGATATTGATTTAACAACAGAGATTTCTTTCTTTAATGATAAAAGTAGAAGAAATCTGCGTTAAATAGTTGATATTGTATTCATCCTATAATCGGCCAAAACTTGCATCTGCGTTCAAATTGCACAACCAATAATAATACATTCTTGATTTTCAGTTTTTTACCAGGAGATATGCATAAATTATGTATATAAGTATCACACAAAATCTGTATCTAAGCATCACATCAAAATATGAAGTGTGATCATAAGATGTTTTACATATGAACCTATATGCTTAGATGCATATCAAATTATTCGAGGTTGTTAAATTGTAATATTGTGGTTCGTAGTATCAATGCAACAATAATATTAAGATACAGATACAAAACTCTGGAGTTACGAGAATTTTCTACAATGTAATAATAGGTAACAAGATTGTGTGCAAGATTAATTGCATTTTTTTGTTGAAATGTACTTTCTTATCAATATCTGAACTGTGCATTATACAAAGACATCATTGTACATATAAAAGAGAAAGTTTTCAGTACTTACTTACTCATTTCTGTAACTTATACCACATTCATGTAATCTTTTATAGAAAAATTTAACAGCCTTTCAAAGTAAACAGAAAATATGTATCTTCAGGTTTAATTATATATCCATGCAAATACATGGACAAATTGTACAAAATATTTATCAGCATGAGCTATGTGTATTTATTAATATATGATTAAGAGAGAGCAAACAGATTTTATATATCTTTGGTTTCTTAGGCTTATTTTTTCACGTTGATGCAAGTAATTGAATGTGGTATTTTATTGTAGATGTGTTTTGTATACACAATTATCTTCAGTCAAAATGCCATAGTATATAAAGAGATCAAAGTCCTATTTAAGACCTCTTGTGTGGAAAAAATTAGAAATTACAATGTAGAATGAGAAAAAGAATCTGTAAACTCTGCATTTCCATTTTGATCAGTAAAATTCTATTAACTTAATTGCCAGTTTGGAAGGTAGATGTTTATATCTTCTTTTTCTCTTAATCTTTGGTCCACCATGAGAACTATTGTTAATAGTAAATACTGAACACCAAAAAATTATTATATATGTCTTATAAGGATTTAATGTTGGCCTAAAAGTATTACTGACATTTCAAACATTACAACAAATGAATTATTTTACGATTATATATTTGAATACGATTTATTATGTTCTTTAAGAACTTAATGAGCTATAGTATTTTAATTTATTACAAATTTATCCTTTTTAATTTTGAAATATTAAAAGAGAATAGAATATTAATTGTTCAGTTGTAAATGATATCTTGCATGAATCTCTTGTACTGTCAGTTACACTTTCAGGCAGAACAACTATATTTTTTCAAAGTTGTACCATAAACCGTTACACCCACTCTATAATAAAATTATACTACTGCCGCGATTTCTAAATTTATAATAATACGCTGCAAAGGACAGTCATGAACGCGCTACAGTTGTTCAGTAAAAACGATATTAATAAATGTCGCATAAATTACTTTGTTCTATTATAATCACTTAGGTGAACTGTTTGTAAAGACACATGAGCTTGTTTTCAGTTCAAAAACCTAATTATTATTTGTATATTAGATACAAAGAAAAAAGAAGAAAACAAAACAAAAAGAAGAAAAATTAAATATAACATAACGATGTTATCAATTTACAATTTATCATTTATTACAGATAAAAGAAATAAAAAATTGTGTATAATCTTTTACTACTTGACTTGTAATAACCAAATACCTAATATAAATAGTAGATAATAATCATCAATCAAATATTAAACAGTATTTTCGCGTTTAATAATCAAATAATGATAAACTTATTTGTTTAGTAACTTGCTCGAATACGCGCGCGCGTGTGTATATGTGTGTGTATATATGTATGTATGTGTATGTAATAAGTTAAAATTGGCGGTGAACGTGTGATAACGTGCGATAACAAATAGAGCGCGACGTGCGCATGCGCGCGCACTGTTGCACCCGCGAACTTCGTTAACTTCCGAATACTTCAGAAATTTTAATACTTGTTATGCTTCCCTTCCTTCTATCCCTCTTCTTCTAGTTTTCAATATTTTATATATATATATATATACATATATATATATATATATATATATATATATATATATATATCTTTACGGTACAAGGCAAACGATGTAAAGTATCGAATATATATTTCAATTGGTTGGTCAATGATACGTTCGTGAAATCCTTGAACCAATCAGAACGCCCTTTCTGCTGTAATTCATTTGAATCGGTGATTGGCTGAAAGCTTAGCTGCATGTCACTTGCGATCATTCTTCCCGTTGGGAGAAAGAGAGAGAGAGAGAGAGTACGCACCCATGTTTTCCAAGTGATGTGCATACACGAATCTCTCACGGTGAAAACCGCGCGGCTCATCAACACGGAAAGAAAAAGAGAATAGTTTCTTGAAAAATAATTATTACCAATGTCGATATGATTGAATCATCCAACGACATAGTGCGCAATGTTTTATTCGTGAACGTGAATAAGGGATAGAAAAAAAATCCGTGTTGGAGAAAGAATAGAAGAGTAGAGAAGTATTAGAAGAAGTAGAAGAAGAAGAGAGAGGGAAAGGAAAGAGAGAGATCGCTATAATTTGGCCGCACATCGGCTGCTGCCTTCACCGCCGCATGCGTAATAATTACTTCTTATTCTCAAACTCGATCGAAACATATTATCCGACCGAAGAGCACTCTTTGGGCTCTAGAGGAAAGAGGAGATGCTGTAATGGCTGCCGTTTCATGAAATGAAGGTACCCAGCCAGTTTTGTGGTTCCACGATGGAGGAGAACTCCAGTTCTGCGTCGCAAAATCACAACGGTCAATTATCTGGTAGTGCTAACGTTTCGCTCACTAATAACAAGCATCAAGGCAATGACAATGGCAGCAATGGTGATGCCAAGGATCAGAGACCACAATACTCCATGCCTGGTATTCTGCATTTCATTCAGCACGAATGGGCTCGTTTTGAACTCGAAAGATCACAATGGGAACTTGACAGAGCTGAGTTTCAGGTGAACGTTTCTTGATTTATTTCAATAAGAAATTGTCATTCTCATAATACTTACTATACTATTACGATCTTAGTATCACTTCACATGTCATATGACAGGACATAAAGAAGTATAGTACACAAAGATCCGCTATAGTATTATTCTTTTCGAGTTTTTTATAATTTTTATATTTTTTTTATTTTCTTGGAAAGTGAAACTTTTTAACAAATTTTTTTCCAATATTTTTGTTATCTATTTAGAGAAAGAAAAATGTTTCTAATGATGTACAAATCCTAAACTGAAATAATATTTATCAATATTTCTAGAATTTATGTTTTTAATTTTCATTTATTCTCATATGAATTGCACGTGAGACTCATAAACTTGGGTTTAATGAGATATTAGAAAGATTAAGAAAAACTTTAATGAGTAGAGATAAAGGAAGATAGAAACAGAGGAGGATAGAGAGATAGAGAGAGAGAGAGAGAGAGAGAGAGACAGAGACAGAGACAGAGACAGAGACAGAGACAGGAAGGGATATATAGAAAAGAAATAATAGGGGGCTGGAAAGGGAGTAAGAGTCTTTGAAGCTATAAAAGTTTATATCAAAGCAGTATAAAAATAACTATAAAAAGTTACTTGATAGATAAGAACATAATTAATACACTAGTGTTATTGTTGATTACTTCAGATGAAACAAAAGATATTATGTATTTCATCAACAATTTGTTTATTTAATTAATATTTTTCTTATAGGCTAGGATAGCTTTTTTACAAGGTGAAAGAAAAGGACAAGAAAATTTGAAAAATGACCTAGTAAGGAGAATAAAAATGTTGGAATATGCACTAAAGCAGGAACGGTAAGTTAGTCAAATTAAACCATATTAAATACAAGACTTTTTAAAATCTATCTTTTTATACAAGTTTTGATAATATTTTGCATATGGATACTTTTGTTTATTTTACTAATGTAAAATAATGTTATATATCTAGAGCAAGGTATCACAAATTAAAATATGGAACTGACTTGGTCATCCAAGGAGATGTTAAGCCACCTTTATATGAAGAGGGTAGTACTTGCACTAGTACAGAAGGAGGTGGTGGTGGTGGTGGAGATGGAGAAGCACCATTTACGTCTGTTAGCAACATTAGCTGGAAACAGGGTCGTCAATTACTAAGGCAGTAAGTATAATTTTCTACATTAAGAAATATATGAACATCAAACAAAACAAATGTTATAGTCTTTATATGATAGCATAGTACAATGTTGGCTAAATATTATAAATCAATTGTATTACAGATATTTACAAGAAATTGGCTACACTGACACAATAATAGATGTAAGATCAAACAGAGTGCGATCTCTTCTTGGTTTAAATAATAACACGGACTCTGATGATATGAACACACCAGCTTTAAATGGAAATGAGTCATCTGTTAAAGCAAAAAATAATACGCGAAGAACTCCAGGAAAAAAGGTAGAGGTAAATAGCATTATATGTGTTAACTCACACTGTTGTCCTAAATTATTATTCCATCAGGTATCATTGTACGTCAAGTTAATATTTACTACAATATATTCTTAAAATAAAAGTTTTTGTTAGATGCGTTCTTCTACACAAACTTTTCTTTAAATGCTGGCAAGTTTACAGACATTTATTTTTACAAGTCTTGCAGTTAATATTAAACATAATTGATTTCTTCTTCAAAATTACAGCAACAGCCTTCTTCGATAGCAGAAGCAATGATATTAGACACAGAAGCAGCTGTTATGGCAAGTTTCGAGTTCTTGCCACAAACAGACATGGACATGGAAGAAGGAGAAGGAGATGTAGAAGATGAAATGTATGACACAAATATAGAATCTAAGTCAAATAAGGTAATATCAAATTATTATTATTATTATTATTATTATCATTATCATTATTATTTTATTTTTGTAAAAGATTATAAATTAGTATTATATAAAATTTTGTGCATTTTCAGGCATCATTTGTTATAACAGAAGACGTAGATGCTGAAGCAGAAGAAGTATTAAATCAACTAAATCTACTCACCCAAACTGAAGAATCGCCACCACCAGGCTGGAGTTAGTACTATTAAAATTCATTATATTTTTTTTTTTTTTATCATAAACGAAAAAGGGTGATTTTAATTTATTTTTCTTATTTTATTCTATATGTATATATATATATATGTATATATATATATATAGACGCATTACCCAGAGGTTTACAAACAGATCCAAGGCGTCCCACTGAAGAAGGTGATTCTACATTGGAATTGGGAGAATTAGAGCAATTGTGTGTAAACAATGAAGCAGAAGTATCATACGATGTAAGTTGTAATATTTAGATCACTTGTATTTTCACATGAACTTTTGAAATTGTTACATTTATTGCATAAGTAAGATATTTGAATTATCAAAAGTTATAGAGGAAGGACTCATATGTAAGTTCACATATTTTAATGTGATCAATTAGATTATGTAATAATAGAATAATTTCATTAGTTATGTTTCTATTAAAATCTTTTTTAAATGCAGATGGTAACAACTACAAAAGAAACGTATCGAAAGACATGGAATGCAAAGTATACATTGCGCTCTCACTTTGATGCTGTTAGAGCACTCGTCTTCCATCCTACAGATCCTGTCCTTATAACCGCAAGCGACGACCATACATTAAAGCTGTGGAATCTACACAAAACTGTACCAGCCAAAAAGTATGTCAAATATATATTAACAAAATCATAATATAAATAAACTGTAAATATATTCTTAAAAGAATATTACATAATGATAATTTTTCTATTATTTGTAGGTCAGCTTCACTAGACGTAGAGCCATTATATACCTTCAGATCCCATACAGGTCCTGTTCTTTGTTTAGCTATGGATAGCACTGGAAGTCGTTGCTACAGTGGTGGTTTAGATGGTATGATTCATTGTTGGACACTTCCATCTGCAAATATAGATCCATATGATTCGTATGATCCAAGTGTCCTTAGCCAAACTTTAACTGGGCACACTGATGCCATCTGGGGCTTAAGTATGTATCAGCCTCGTTCACAGTTGTTATCTATCAGTGCTGATGGAACAGTGAAACTTTGGAGTCCTCAAAGCAAAGTACCACTTCTTAACACTTATACCTCTGAACAAGGTCCGTAATTCCATGTTAATAATATACATATATATGTACACATACATATTTTATTTTTCTAGATGGTTTTAATGTATTTATGATTTTAATTATTTATAGATGGAATACCAACATCTGTTGATTTTATACGGGACGAACCGCACAAATTAGTCGTGGCATATGAAGGAGCTTGCGTGTTATTTGATTCTGAGACTGATGCTGTTATAGCTCGATTAGAAGCTAATGAAACAAAAGGTGTAAATCGTGTTGTGGCTCATCCAACTTTGCCACTAGTTGTAGCAGCACATGAAGATCGACATATTCGATTTTATGATCATCGTTCTGCAACTCTTGCTCATGCTATGGTTGCACATCTAGATGCAGTCACTAGTCTTGCTGTGGATCCTCATGGTCTTTATTTACTTTCAGGAAGTAAGTTTCTAACGTCCATTGTTTTCTAATATAAATACATGATAATATTTTTGGATACGTGAATATTATTATTATTATTATTTTTTCTTTTTTTAGGTCATGACTGCAGTATAAGATTGTGGAACATGGATAATAAGACTTGTGTTCAAGAAATAACGGCGCATCGGAAGAAATTCGATGAAAGTATTTTAGATGTTGCGTTCCACCCATCAAGACCATTTATCGCAAGTGCAGGAGCTGATGCTCTTGCTAAAGTATTTGTTTGAAGTGTAAATCAAGATATACATTTCTACTACTGAGCAATTTTTGTACTCATTCTTTTAGATAGTTTTGCTCGTATGTATTACACGTTCAATTTTGTTGTAGCATTTATCACTTTACCATTGAAACACCTGTTTAAAAAAAAAAAAAGAAAAAAAGAAAAAACTGGAGTCAAAACGTAGGCTGTCGTGTTATAAAATAAATTCAACATGTCACCACCTTTTATCAAAAACAATAATTTTACATATACATGCTGCTTATTGATACGATTTTCAGTAAGTAGATAATACAACAATTTGGGTTAGTGGAAAGGGGTCTATCTGTAGAATATTAGTTGATATAGTCCTGATAATTAGAGGATAAAAGCCCCTTACCCAAAATCCAGGAAGCACACTGCCGCGGTAGCGTAATATTTATCCCTATGTTAACTATTTATTACCGATATCACAGTTACTGTTGCACAGGTACTGGAGATTAATATAATAATTGATGATGAAGCTGTTCTTATAAAAATGCAGCAACATTAGTCTCCCGTTACATATTTTTCGTGCTACCTTACATATTCAATTTATTAAGGTCGGCATATGTTAACAACTACAGAAACAATAATAATAATAAAAAATAATATTAATAATAATAGTAATAATAATATTAATACTGATAATAATAATAATAATAATAATAATAATAATAATAATAATAATAATAATAATAGAAATACTTTTAAGATAACTATAATATGATAGATATAATATTAATAACAATAAATTATAATTGTGTGTTTCTCTGTAATATATTGTATTTAAAAATAGACCTCTGTGTAACGTATTATAATTAACATTTTTTATTGAAATTTTTCATTCCGTCATTTTATCATTTGCAATCCTTACAAATAAATTATGTACCTCCCGAGTTGCATGCAATAAACGAAATGAAGAATTAATTGTACGAAGCGTATTCAGATACTTTTATATATTATTCAATTACACTGGTAGATTAAGTAATATTGACAAGTTTGTAGAATTGTTAGATTAAAAATTGTACCTCAAATATTTAATTAGATATAGATACTTTTAAATATTATATGAGAAATTAACAGAATTTCTTTGCGATATATTGTATTTAAACGTACGCAAATAATAGGAATTAAAATTGTAAAGTAGAAAAATATTTTACTTTAACTTCTGTTATATTTTTATGATCGAAGAATAATTAAGATATTCGAACGTTACTTTCTCTCACATACATTTTAGATTATATTATATAATGATTAAAAGTAAATGTAATAAATATTACAGTTACAAAAATAGAATAGAACATTTAATCTAATATTAATAGAATTAAAGTTCTCTTGGATAAAAATAATAGTTGTTCCTACTTTTTATTATTTTTATCGTTTTTTTACATCATCCTTTTATAAATTTTATATAATTTTTATAATATAACATTAACTCTTTTTAAAATAATATTAATTATGATTATAATAATTTCTTTATGTCATCAAGACATTTATTAGCTTCTACTAGAGATTCTTCATCCTCTTTATTTTTAGCTATTCTTTGACCTTCGTAACAAGCTTTCTTTGCATTAAGATATAAACCTTTTTTTAAATAAACATTCCCTAAATTAATATGAACTGAAGCTATATGAATCATATCTGGCAAAGATCTTCCTAGAAGAATTATATTAATATTATATTCCTTTAATTAAAATAAGTAAATCTACACATGTTTATATATTCAATAATTTACCTATTTCTGTAGCAGTAGTTAAATATTCAATTGCTTTATCATATTCTTCCATCTTGTAACTTACAGTGCCTAAATAATTAAGTAGATTCACTGTTTGCTCGTGTTCTCTACCATTTACTTTAACACATATGTTATAAGATTGTTCAAAGTATTTAAAAGCATCTGTATATCTTGCTTGAGAAAAAAGCATTTGTGCATACCAATCATAAGTCATAGCCAATAATATTAATACATTTTCATCTTTAGGATTATTATCTACATAAATTTGTACATTTTCCAAACAGTATTTATAACCAGTCTCCGCTTTTCTGTAAAAATTTTTTATTTGTTTTGTAATAAAATTAAATATTTTTCAAATGTTAGTTAAATTAAAAGAACATGCTTACTCCATATCTCCTGTTTGCTCATATATATTTGCTAATTTTAAACTAATATGTATGACTTTCAAATCATTTTCTGTTACGCCATTGGATAATAATCTTTCTAAAACCAACAAAAATAAAGTTTCTGCTTTTTTTAATTGTTTAGTCTCAAATGCAAGATTAGCCATCAAATCATAAATGTAAGTAATAGCATTCTGATTCTGTAAAGCCTGAGCTTGTCTCAAAGCAACATGTAACATCTGTTCTGCTTTTTTAAATTCGTTTCTCTATAAGGAAAATGAAAATATTATTAAAACTATAATATGTTACACATACCAATAGATTATTTTATTATATTTAACCTGTATTGATAATATTGATCGTTTAATTGTTATAATAAGTTCTGAAATTTCTTCTCCATCTTCTTCTTTAAAATTAAAAAAACCAAATAGACTACTTAAAAGAAAATAGTAACAAGTTGTATTATCATTTTTATTATTGTTATTATAACTTCTATTGCTTGATTCATATAAATATTGAAATTTGAAGTTATTGACAGAAAGACCATAAGAAACTATCGGTATATTAGTTTTTAAATTATTATTTAATTTTATATGCCTTCCCACCAGGCGTGACACATTAAGCATCATTCGTCTATAATATATTGCCATTGTAACATTGATACACAAATTCATTTATAAAAGATCTATTTACACTTTAAAAGTAATTTTGGTTTACCATAATCAGTAACACCTAGCTTTATTATTATTCAATAATCAGCCATATAAATATTAGTATGATATCGAAACCCGTAAATCATTAGTATTAATAAATCAATGTCATTAACAAATTCCATGACTTTTTGTAATTAGTGAATTATGTAATCATATTATTTATATTATTCTTTTATAACTGTGTCTTTAATGTACTTCATGAAACATTTATAATATGGCAAATTATATATATCAAGGAATCACCGACTTGAAATTAAAGATGTATATTATACTTATCAGTTATAATACAGAACATTGTAATCAACAGGCATTGCACATGCGTGTATGAATGTATTTACTCTCACGGTATTGGTTTATCTGGACATAATTTATTTCATTTTGGACAAATGAAATTTTCTTGTTCTAATAATATAATATATCGATAAATAAATTTTGTTAATAAATTATAAAAATAAGTACGTATACAACCGTTAAGCAAATATATATTTAGAAATTAATACATTTTATTAGTTTATTATTTCTACTTATTTTATATGCGTATTCTATAAAAAATTTGTTATCTTTTTATCATTTCACTATAAAATAAATGATAATCGATTAAAAATAATCAACTATTGTCAAATATTACATTCCAATTCATATTTATAAGAATAGATAATTTTTAGGTTATACAAAGAAATATGCAAATTAATTTATATTTCGATCTAAAAATTGTTTTTATGAATCACGCAATCACACAAGATAAACAAGATTATGTGATTTTAATTCAGTACAGTACATAATATTTACATCGTTCTTATCAAAAGACAAATTTTTTATCTACATAGATTTCTTTTTTATCAAAACAATAATGATAATAAATCGTTATTAATATATGTGTGTGTTGTTATCATATTCTTATTAATAGACTCAAAATTGTATAATAATCAATTAACCAATAAAAAAGAATTTTATCTTAAATCGATTACATCATTATCGTATCGGATTAATCCATTCAAGATTTTTTCTAAAGAAAGATTAATCTGAAGAATGTAAAAACCGTTGCAATAATTTAAAAACTTTTCCCTGTCACTATATTTTCAAATAAATAAAAAATGATGCAAAAATAAGAATATAAAGCTAAACGAAAGAATGATTAAAAAAATAAAAGGATAGATATTATAAGAATACTGTCGGAAAGAAGTAATTTCGTATGCAGTACAATTGATAGTCGTTGCCTAGTTTGATGGGAGAATAATTGTATAGAGGAGAGAGAGTGAATAAGAGAAACAGAGAGGGAAAAAAGAGAGGGAGTGGGAAAGAGAGATGTGCATATCATTGGAAACAGGACTGTAAAGGGATGGAGTGGGGAGGGTGGAGTCGTATGCTTACGTATTGTGTCCTTTATTTATTCCCCTCCCTAGCCTCACCTCATCTTCCATGTCATATACCTTGATGTCGTACATTACGTACTTTTTCACCTCGCGGTCATGAGACAGGTTGTATCGCAGCAGGTACGTTTCGAAAAATAATTCTGTAACTTACGATTGTAATATTATTCGAAGAAAAATCAAGTGTAAAATTAATGTTACCAAGGATTTGTATAGGAATAAAAAAAAAAAAATGTAGAAATTTCTATATAGGCAAACACAAGTGTCGAGAAGTGCACAAATTTTCTTTCATTTCGGCTCATATTTTATTTCTATTATTCGAATGTCAATAATATGTATATACATATATGCTTAATATATCATCAGAAATAATTTATTTTATAATTGAGAAATGGTCATCGTGGTCGTTAATTTTTTTTAAATGTTCTTATATGAACATATGTCGATTTGTATCATCTTAGAATTAGTGCTTTTATCTTCGTGAATGTTCGTTATTTTTTCCAAGTATTTTACAATTATTTTATCTGTCCATTTTCTTTTTTTTTTCTTTTTTTTTTTTTTAATATATAATAAGGACGAATATGTTTTAACAGTTAAGTATATTAAGACTTGTTTTATTCTTTAGCGTTTATCATCCAGTCACGCGTTATTGCGTAGTAAAATGATTTTTCGATAAAACGTACGTTATTTGATGACTTTTTTATACCTACTAATTATTACCTTATTTGCGTTAAGATTTCTCAAGTTGACGTTGAAACATGAGAATTATGTTTTTATACAATTGTCAATTATTTATCAAAACTTTTATGATATTATCGTATTCTTTAATTGTTTACTTACAGATTAGAAGAAGAGTCTTATATTGTCAAAAACCTGGGAAATATACAAATAATTCTAAAAAAAAAATAAATAAAAAGTTGGATGATACAAGTATTATTTTAATTAAATCCAATTACTTTTATAATAAACATGAATTCCCAAGATACAACTGATCATATATCGGAAGCCAGTCCTTCTGACATAACTTCCAAAACAAAAAACTGGGTCCAATTTGAAGAGGAGATAGAACCAAGCGAAACAGTGTCTAAAGATGAATCAAAATATGTAAATAAAGTGCAAAAAAATACTCCAGCAGTGATAAAGCCAGAATCTGTTACAATAAATGTTGATAAGATTGGAAAAACAGTTGAAAATTTAGAAGTGATAAATAAAACAAATAATGAATATAGTGGTGCTGTGATAGCAACAGAATCCGTCCAAATTAATTTAGATAGATCAGGATTAAGTCGATCCATTGTCTCTGAGAGTACAGATCTTAATGTTCCGTCCGATATTAAAACTACAGATCCAAAAAGTGCTTCTTTAAAAACAGTGGATTTACGAGATGTATCTAATGGCAGGAATAATCCTAGTAATGTTATAAGTACGCCCATTGGAAACATTAGACAAGGATTTGCAAATGGTGATACTATTGTTACGCTTTTACCAGTTAATACCAGATGGCCTTGGATAACTCCAGCTAGATTTAGACCAGAATTAGTTCCAGAAGAATTAATGGCACAAGGATTAACGGTAAATATTATTATAATTTCTTTTTTAAATTACTGTTATATGATAAAAATATTGAAAAACAAATTGATATACATGTATACATATATACTGCAGCTTACTGTTGAGGACTATGTGCATATAATGGAATTGCTTGTAAATGATGTACGTTTCAATATGTATAATGTATGCTATAAAAGAATACTTGTCCTTTGGATATTTACTGCATTTGTCGTATTGCTTGGTTTGCTCTTTTCTGGAGTAACTGGCCTTACATTGTTTGGGCTTGGCGTCATGTGGCTAGTCCTGAATGCAGCTGCAATATTCTTTTGCATGTTTATTAAAATAAAATTGAATCATAATCTGGAAAAATGTATGGCACAAGTTAATAAGCATTTATTACGACATAAGATATTACTTGGATTGGATGACAGAGGAAAAATATCCTGCCATAAAGTTAATCTCTGTTTCATATATTTTGATACTACAGACTGCATAGTAAGTGTCTTTTATTATTCTTATAAGTAACAACTGTTATAGACATATTTGTATATATTTGCTAGCAGTAATACAGAAATAATTTTATTAGAAAAAACTCCAAGAGGTGATCGAACGTGAAGAATGTGAAGGAAGAACAATTAGAAGTAACGAAAATGATACACAGCGCAAAAGAGAGTTACAGCAACGAATGGATATTGATGATAGTGATATTGTAATACAAGGAAGTACAACAACTCGAATTTCCCGGAAACAGGTAAATTACACATTTTCTCATTTTATAAATACTTTTAAATTAAAAAATAATTGTTAAATTGTTATAGTCAAAATATAAATTTGATGCATTAATTTCTTCACACACAAATATTAATTTAATAATTTTCGATATTATATATGTAGTACTATAAATTAAAATAAAATACTAGGGTAAAAGTGAACAAGTATTATGCCGTTACGTGCAACGTTGGGCAAAGGATTACTTACGTCGACGTCTGGATTGGACGGTCGATGAAGATGGGAATCCTTCTTCCCCACGTCATATTGCATCTGCTTTGTGTCCATGTCAATATGTTGAAGAATGGTTGCGTAACAAGCCACGTATACAGGGCAGAGATTTTTGTCCTAGATGGAGTAGTTTTTTAAGAGATAGGGGCATATGAGAATAATAAACTTATGCACATGTACTTATGTACAATAGTTATTATAAGAATTTATGAAGTTATAAAGTTAAATATACGGTAGAATGTGTATATGTATATATATATATATGTGTGTGCGTGTACACATATACATATATATTTACCTAATATTACAAAGACATTTTTTTTTTATATTACAAGTAAGAGTTTCATTAAGGTATTCTTTATTCTGAATTATATTTTACTTTATCATAGATTTTTTGTGAAATCTACATTTTGTTTTTATTTAATGCTTCATTTGCACTGACCAATATCAAAATAATAACTCTTATGACCTCTGTGTACATGTGCAGTAAAAGTAGTACTATAATATTATAAAACAGATATTATATAGGTAGTTTATTCTTAAGTAATTTTTTTGGTATTTAAATCATTCTTAAATATTGAGTTTTATGTCTTGTAGACAATTATAGCAGTTAGGATTTTATATTTTTTACAAACATAACAGTTCTACTATTTCTATATGCAAAATGAAAAAATATTGTCATAAAAAGTAATTGTACTTATACAATTACATTTGAATATCCTGTTAGTATACAAACAATGAACAATGCAATTTGTGTTACCTTAAAACAATCCATAACTAATTAATAGCATAACATTCTAATATATATTTTGGTAATGGGAGTAAATTTTTAATTAAGAAAACGTTTAAATTGAATAAAAGTTAATATAATTATTATGATATAACTTCCAAGATTATAAATTGAAAAGAAAATAAGTACTTAATAAACAAAACGGTATGAATATTCTGTATAATTTTACATAGTACTTATATAATACATAAGTATACTAACTCTTTTAACAAATTAAATTATTAATATAAATTTTATTCTATAAAAATTATCAATTAATTAATCAAATAAGAATTTTTTCATCATTATTATTATCGTTTTTTCTTCTTTTTCTTTTCAGAAAAAAAAATGTTTTGAAATATTTAACTTATAAAATAGCGAATGAATACTTATTTTTCATTTTATATTTTCATATTGCAATATGAAAATTAATTTATATTAAATGGCATTTTTTTCCTCCTATATTGTTTTAGATTTTATATAAAAAAAATTGTTATTGTTGTCATGTTTGAAAAAAAAAAACTTTTAGGATATAAACTGAAGATTATTATGTCAATAAATCAAATGCCGATCTGAATACTGAATGATGATAGTATGTGTTGGCAGGAACGGGCGGAGTTGCTGTTGCTGAGGTATGCTTCTCGATGGGCACGTCACTTTGTGCGTCGCAGACTTGATTTGGTTATAGACTCACAGGATCGTAATAGAAGCATCGCAGGCCTTTCTGTACCACCACGTCACTGCGTCTCCGCCCGTTGCCCTTGTCAATTCATTGAGGATCATCTAAAATACAAACCTAGAGGCAAGTTAACGTTATCAAGGTTTTTTTTTTTACCAGACTTTAACTTTAGGTAATCACAATAGATTATAAACATGTCATAGTGCACCTGAAAAAAACTACTTAAAGCTATATTTTATCAAGTGCATTAAAATGATCTTTCAAAAAGTTATTTCTCTATCAGTTATAATGCAATTTATATTACTTTTGCTATATATTTTTCTTATTAATAATAATAAGATATATCATATTACATGATAAACTTATCATTATAGAATAATATAGTATGATATATAATTGCCATTTATTATCAATAATCATTAAGGATTATATATTTGAATTCTTAATGGCTATAATGTGTTCAATAACACATAAAGCAAAATATATTAAAAATTAAAATATTTTTATATCATTTACTTACATGAAAGATCAATATTCTAAAGTATTATTTAGATCTACATTTTTTTTAATTTTGTTGTTTATATGAAAAAAAAATTGTCTTAATTTTTGTAACTATTAAATTCTTTTCCTGTTATTTATTGAACAAAAATATGTTTTATTTACTTATTGATAATCTACTTGCTGTTGTTTCTTACTGCAGATATATATGTATTTATTACATATAATTTGTCTGATAAACATATTAACAAAAATTGTAAGCCATTATAGTATTTGCCATATTAATATATTGATTAAGTATATGTTAACTCATATTTTAATGTCTATTATGATATTAACATATTGATCATTCAATGATGGTAAATATCTAAGAAATTACAAGAATTTTATATAAAAAGATATTTCACATTTTGTCTAAGACTGATTTTTATGCTGAATTTTAATTTGATTTTACTTTATTATTTTTAAATATATATATAATAGTATTCATTCGCTATTTTTATTTAAAAAGAATTGTTTTATTTTAGTTTATTTTAATATATATTTTTAATTATTCTTTGTTACAATATTGAAATCAAAAAGTTTAATTGATTTAGAATTTCATAAATATACGAGCACATCATTTACGTTAAAATTGAATTATTTAACGAAAAATAAAATAGAATATTGTAATATATAATATCTATAAAAAATTTACATATGGTTAAGTAAACTCATGTTCTTTTTAAGGGAGAATCATACCCCAATCATTCCCGAATAGTTTAAGAACATTAAATTTTATCTATATTGATATGAACTATGATAATAGTAGATTAAAATCATAAAGTTTACTTAAGTACATTTCAATATGTATACAAAGATTAAAATTGATGTTTATTATTTCCGTCCTAAAAGTGAGAATTATTGATTGGTATAAGATCATGATTATAAATATGAAAAAATCTATAAAACAGTTGTAGGTAATATCTACATTGAACTTCATAAAATTGAATTTTAAACAGTAATTTTTATACAATAGAATATATATATATATAAATCATTTTTACACATTGTTATAAAAATTGTTATTTGTATCTGTGCGTGCGTGCGACTTTCGTATGTACGTACGATGAGCATTGCAACTGAGTCAAGCTACACATATGTTACCATCAGGCATGGATAGAAGAAAGATGCATATTTTTTTATATTTCTTTTATTTTTACGTTTTTCTACATCTCTAAAAATATATAGCATATATATAGTTTGTTCTATTGCATAATTCATTGTATCTTTACATACATACGATGCTCACAGTTGGATAATTGATTTTTATTATTAATTATGATGGCACAACGTAACATGAATGTCTCTCTTCAAGAATAAATCATTTGTTTAAATCATGAAGAAATATATATACTTATATATATATTTTTTTCTGAGGTCCAAGTACTTAAAATTGAAAACACATATACATATGTGGGTATGTATTTTCAACTATGCCATACATAAGAAAGCACAAGAAATAAAGATTTTATTACATAAGAGTAAAATATCATTTCCTAATTCGAAACGTTATACATTTATAACATTTTGCGTGCGCGTGTTTTATACTTGAAAAATATACGCGTGTGTATTTCTTCTTCTATGCTATTGTATTCTTATATAGAAAAAAATATATTATTATATTGAATGTTTAAACAAGTGCTAAATTTCATTTTTAACACAGCCTATATCTTTTAAATGACTAATATTTATCTATGCTATTTTATTGCTCTTTAAGCATGTTATATTTATTTTCGCTTATTAAATTAATTTTTCTAAACAAAAAAACAATCCTGTCATGTAATTAACATATAATTAATTAATGCATGCAGCTGGACAAAAGGTGCTGGAACTTCCTGTTATATCTCGCCATTGAATCAAAACTTTATAAAAACTATTAAATGTATGATATTACGTAAGTATTGTATATATATTTTATGTGCTAATCACTTGTATATATACTACATGCAAAATTATCAGTTACATTAAACAATTTTTACTAATGGTTTATGTTACAACTTCATGAATGTTTTTAATTTTCTTTTTTAGGTTTAAAATAAATAAAGCAAATCTTAACAGATCTTTTCATAATTCTATTAATATTAATTAGTTAACAATTAACAGTCTATTAATTTTTAATTCATTTGGACGTTTAATATGATTTTAATTTACTTACATGATATTGTATATAGTGTGTACTAAACTAATACAAGATATGCATGACTTTTTCAGGATATCCACCTGGTTTCACATGGTGTGCTTATCTCAATGATCCTATGGTTCGATTTGATGTATTACCAACTCACTGATTTCTTTGTCACTTTTTTTGCTAATTATTCCATTTTTATAAATGCATTTTAATTGATATACCTAAGTAAGGTATAAGCACCAAAAAGAATTATCATGATATTTAATAAGAATTTAAAAACGTTTATAAAATAAATATATAAAAAGATTTAGTAAAAAAATAATAAGAAGAATATTGATCAAAAGCACTTTAAAGTACATTTTCATATTTCAATATAGGAAAATGATAGAACTATTAGCAGTTTATAATACCACAAGGATACATATTGCAGTGTTGCACTTAATAACCAATTATTGCAAAAGATACATCTATAAAACACAATGAAAATAATTATTTAAAAAAAATTCTAAAAGTATATAAAACAGTATATAAATATTTATTATACATAGAATAACAGAAAAACAAAAATTCCAAAATAAAATGTTATCTAATACAATCAATGGCTCTATAAAAACTGTTTACTATGATAAAGAATAGTATAAAGTAAATTTTATAGTTTATAACTATTTGAAGCAAATACAAATAATATTAAAATTTTTTATGAAATACTACGTATCAATGTCGTTTACACATATTAAAAGAATAAATAGTGCCTTATTTACAATAATCGCACAATATTTAGCAGCGATATATATTTACATTTATATGTAGAATTATAAAATACACAATATTTTACACATCTTATTCATAAGTCAGTTTCTTTACAATTCATAGTTATAATGTTTATAACTATATTATGTTGTAAAAGGTTTTACTTTTCTGTATACAATAAATCACGGCTTATATAATTTGATGCTTCAATGAAAATAATTATTAATTAAATAATTAGTTTACATTTCACATAGATCATAAAACATAGTTGTAATCTATAAATTACATTATTAATAGAGAACATATATCATGTTATAAGAGCAGCTTGTGCCTGTTTTCTGATGCTATCTGCAAGTGTTCTTATTTCTTCATTATCTGTTTGTAATTGTTCCTGTTCTCTCTTTAAAATTGTTCCTAATTGTTTTAATTGTTCTTTAACATTCAAGTAAATTTTTACGTTTTTGTAAATGTCCTCGGAATTATTGTGATTAGTCGAAATATATAAGTTTTCTGCTTGGATTTTATCTGGAATTATTTTTATCTCAACATTTATTAAACTCAAAAACAGAAACATACTTCCAAAGATTATTTATATTGTTTCAGTAATTTGGCCAATTTTTATTTAATAATACCTTCGTTTACTACTTTAAATGCAACATCATCCGCTGATGCCTTGGAAAGATCTTCTAACATATGTTCAGGATTCGGAAAATTAGGTCTAGGTGGTAAATTATGTTTCTTATTTCCAAACATATTGATTTTGCATTAAATATCACGTTAATAAATTCAATTTAAAAGAAAATATAGATAAAAGCGTAAACACTGTAAGAATTTAAGGAATTTTAACCTAACCTTTCATGACAAATTATATAAACATTAAGTCTCTTCACTGCTGCTAGGTGCGCTAGTTACAATTTTTTCTTCTTTACCATATAAGCAAAGAAACATCTTTGAATTTTGAGATATCTGAAATATCATTTCATAAAAAGAAAACTTATTGCAAGGAAATGTCAACAAATATTAATGATTATCCATCATGCATTAAAATTGTAAGTAGTTATTACATATTTATTATTAAATATTGATAATTCAATAGGAATGTTAAACTAATTTTGAAGAAGTTACTGTATTATATGTAATGTATTCAAAATTTTGATCTATTTCAGCCAAATACAAAACAAGATCATAAAACTATACAACAATATCAAACGAAAGAAAGTTTACCATTAGCTGTACAACAAAAGAAAATAACACGTGTAAACAATGCATTGTTGTCATTGGCAAATCAAATATTTGGAGAAGAAAAGTGGAGTTATTCTATTACTAATCAAACATTAGGTATTTATTGGGATAATATATCAACAATTCTTGTTTTCAATGAAATATATTAAATAGAACAAGATTGAAAAATTTGTTCTATATAATTTTCAGATTTTGTTGACTCTGCCTGGGGTATTTATATTGTTGGATGTTATACATTAATAAAAATACAATTACATTCAGGAATTTTTCATGAAGATATGGGATATAGTATTAAGGAAGGATCAGTGAAAGGTGAAGCTATACATTGTGCTAGACTTGTAAGTAAAAATATATGTACATATGTAAATATAATATATTTCATACTGCTTGTATTATATTTTTAGGCTTCTTACAATGATGCATTAATCAAAGTTTTATGTAGTTTTGGTGGTAAAATAAAGATAGAAACTGAGCAACTTGCAAAGGAACTTTCTAATTCTCTTACTCTTTCTAAAAACAAATTGTCTCCTCCAGTAAGCCATGATATAAATGAAACAAAAGAAAAAGAAGGTAATCAATTATTTACTTACCTTTTGAAAAACTTTTATTTTAGGAAAATATATTGTATTGAATCAAATTTATTTAGAAACAGTAGTCGAAAATACAAATAATCCATTGTGCCAAATACCAGAAGTTTCCAAATCAAACATCAATAACATATCTTCAAATAATGATGAAAGTTGTATGAAAAATCAGTTAACTTCAAAACCAAATATTGTTGCAGATCAAGAAGATATGAACAATAAGAAATGTAAGAATAAAGATAAAATAAATGATATTACTTCCCTCATATAACATTAATAATATAATAAACAATAGATTTCTTTTTCATATATAATGTAATTATTATAGTATCTATAGAAGAAATAATGCGTCAAGAGAGAAAGAGAAAACAAATGGAAAAACAAATGGAATATAGAAGACTTATGAAAGAAAAAGAATTAAAAGGAAAGTAATAATTAACAAAAAGGATAACATTAAATTTAGAATACAGCTGGATCTCATCATTTTTTTTCTTTCATCTCCAAAGGTAATGAATAGAACTTCATCTAAAAATAAGCTTAATACAAAACTAAACCTTATATATATTAAGTACAATCATATTAAAAAAATATTGTACCTATTAAATATTGTTAAGTATTGTACTATAAAAAATGTCTTGATTTATATGATGATTTAAAAGTATCATAATTTCACTAAAACTCATTGGTAAGTTAGGATAATAGAATACATAATGTACAATTTGATACATTAGATTTTTTATAAAATTAAATTTATAGAATCGGTATTATTGCTAATAAATCATAAATTTCATGATCACACAATTTTATGTCACGTTAAATATAACGTTTTCGTTAACTTATGGATTATTACAAAATATATAATAATAATAATAATAAAGAAATGTATTATTAAAAAGGCCACATTATGTAAAATATATCTCTATTCATATTCTGTTATAAGTACCATCATATATACTCCAAATAGAAGTGCAATAATTTCTTTAACGGATTGCCAAAACTTAGTATCAATTAATAATTCTGGTATCACAGAGACAGTAGCAATATAGATAAATCCTCCAGCTGTGAATGGAAGAATCCACATTGTTGCGAGATCTCCTAAAATGTAAATATTAATATCACAAATGATGCATCACATGAATGTGGATTATTTTCTTTGAGAGCAGGGTTTGATAATTTACCCATTCCTTCTACTAATAAGGACACATAAGTCCCTAACAAAGCACCTACTGCAGTAGTCAACTGTAGCAACATAGCCTGCAATGGAAGTTTTTATATATATGTACATACATAAGAAATAGTTTTCATGTATGCATACCTTTTTTTTACTACAACCACTTTGAACCAAAATAGCAAAGTCACCTATTTCATGAGGTACTTCATGTAATAAAATAGTAAATGTTGTTACATAGCCAATAGTGTTTCCTGCTAAATAACTGGCCCCTATAGCTAGGCCATCAGTAAAATTATGCAAAAAGTCTGCAACTAAATTGAGGTAGCCTGCAATTTTTATATCATTCATAGGTTCTAAATCCTTTTCAACAGATGTAGATTTATTATTAACAAGCGACTTGTCTTTAGTCTTCTTTGTCGTAGAAACAGCTTTTTTCTTATCAGATTCTTTTTCAGTGACATTGAGAGTATGAGAATGTCCATGATCACCTTTTATCATACGTACAGCTTTCTCAACAATTAAAAATACAATAATGCCTAATAAAACGCATAAACCGACAGACATATCATGTTTATGATCAGATTCCTCATGTTCGTGATCATGAGAATGATTATGAGAATGAGAATGCGAAGATTCATGTGAATGAGGAACTAATGCATGAGGAATAAGATGAAGGAAAGCATCACCCAGCAGACCGCCTGATGCAAAACTCAAAAGTATTTTTAATAATGGTTCGCGTTCCTTAGTATTGTCTAATGGTACAAAAAGTAATATAAAAAAAGGAGCTATAGAAATGAGCAAAGTAGAACCCATAGCTTTTAACGTTATATTATTATGTTCATCAGTAGGAAGAGATGATTTTTGATGATGATATTGATCATCCTGCTGTCCATGCGTATGCACATGATCCTGCTTGGACTGATGTTTATGGTGATCATGTTTCACAGAGTGCTGATTTTGCAAATATTCTTCATTGGCTTCTTTAGAATATATAAAACTGGGTGATTCATCTTTTCCACGTGTTTGGCATATAGCCGGTAAATTTAAAAACACAAGTAATAGAAACACGGCAGTTAATATTCTATAAATCCACTTTTTTCTTTCCGATTGTTGTCGCCGGTTATCAATCGTCGCCATCATCGTTATGCCAACTCAGCTCGATTTCTACAAAATGCAATTTATCTGGTTTTACAATGAGATTTAATTTTAACATTCGTACACGCGGATACTTATAACATTCATATTCTTTCTTTAACGTGGCGTCATCAAATAGAAATTGACATAAGGAAACGTAATAGCAACCAAGTAGCAAAACAAAGTGTTGAAAACGAAGTAGAAGAAGCAGAAAAAAAGCCCAGCAAATATATTTTTATCATGACTTATTCCATCAGATTTTGCTCTCCCTTTTTTCTATATCGTTATACTTTTTTTATGTTATAATTAACGAATTCTATTTATCTCACAATCTTGTAGAAATCAAAGTTCATTTCAAGCTGAAATATTAAGCTTCATTCGCACATTCGTTCAATTTCGAACTTGATTTGCGACTTAATCGATACATAATGTGTGTATGTGTGTGTGTGTGTATATATATATATATGATACTCGATCAGCAATGTAGCAAACAGTAAAACTTTTAACTAATAATGTATGTCGTTCTTAACCTATATTTTAATGATATCAATAATCATTTAAAAATTTTACTCATAGTATAGAATAAAGAGAATATTAATTAAAATAAACTGAGAAAATACATGTACGTATTTCCATACTATGTAAAAAACTTTTAAATGATCATTAATATCATAAAAATGTAGGTTAAGAATGACATATAACTCAAAGTTTTACTGTTAGCCAGACTGCTGATTGAGTTAATTGTTGATTAAAGTTAATCGAACTTAATCAAAGAAGTCTTTAATATTCTAAAAATGTATAAATAAAAAGAACATTCGGAAAACATCTGAACGCTTAAGAAAGAAGAATAAGTTTCAAGAAATACATAAATATTGAAAAGGATATATATATATACCTTTTGTTATAATTGAAAATGATCTTCGTCTGCGATTGGCTAAATACGTTACTTCTCAGACAAATGCGTATAACTCTACAGATAAAGTAGAAATCGTTGTGACTTTCATAAAACTTCAAAACTGTGAACCGTCTGAAAATAATAGATCACTATTTGTAAGTGTATAGAATCTACATAGAAGTAATTTAATTCGTAGAAGCTAATCAGAAATAAAAAGGTCACGATTAGTGATGACCCCTGCGCATGTTACTTGATTCCATTGACTAAAATTTAGCAAAGAAAGAAAGTGAAACTAAATAGATGTGCAGTGTGAAGTGAATGTGTCGTAATATTTGTCGAGTAAGGCATACTGAGTACATATTCTCATGACAAATCACGTGCGATCAAGAATGCAATAATAAAATTTGCTTTTGTATCCTTTCGCTTGTTATACAAGTACGTATAAAAATTCAAAACAATTTATAATCATCTTAAATAATATTCAAAAATAAAATATCATCTTATGTTCAAGTATTGTAAATGATTATTTATTTCATGTAATGTTTAAAACAGATGCACTATATACTTGCCAATGACCCAGATAGGTTATACCATTATGATACCTGACCTAAATTTTCCTGCTTACAATTATACTAAGAAGTACTATGTCTGCTTCATTGTTTAATACATTCGCTCGAAGAGTTTACAATGGAATGGAATGGCTCTAGAGAAATGGAGGAACGGAGGTGCATTGCTGATACAGGGAAAACATTAAGAAAATATGGAAGTACAGCTAAACATATGACGAGAGCAGAGAGCTTAATAAAGCATATTGTTGTGTCTACGGATACACTTCAAGGAATTGCGTTAAAGTATGGTGTTACAGTATGTATTTCAAAATTTCATGTTGACTAATATTGTTATGAATATGAATTCATTCAATTCTTTAATACTTTTATTATAGACAGAACAAATAAGAAGAGTTAATCGACTGTGGGCATCAGATAGTTTATTTTTACGAGAATATCTTCTTATACCCGTTAGTACAGACAGTCCATTAGCTTCGTCTGTTGAATGTGCTGCGTACAATGATTCAGAATGTAATTCTACTCAAAATGCAAGTAAATTTTATAATTATGATTTAATATTAATGTACCTGTGTATATATATAATATTTAAAATCTCATTGTTATATTGTCTTTAACTTGTGTATAATTTAACTAAGACTATATTAATTTATAGATATCTAGTCCATCCGTAATATCACCATTAGATGATGAAAGTTCAGCTGATGACTTTTTAGCTAAAATGGATACTTGTATAGCTAATGTTAAAAAAGAAATTAAACGTACTCAAGGGAGTAGTGAGTAAGTTGATATGATAGTAACATAAAAGTTTTGTTTTTTACCATTGAAATATTTTATATATATATATATATATATCTAAATGTTTTTTATGTTTTAGATTCTGTAATGAAGGTAATGATACTTATGTGCAACAACGAAGAACATCTAATAAATTTAAAGATTCACTTCCTTCAAATACACATATATCAGCCCATTCATCAGAATTAAGGCTGTCATCCTCTAGTGATATGCAAAATTTTCCAACTGCTGTAGTTATGACCCAGGGAAGAAAAGTAAAAACGTCATTACAAAGACTTCAACAGCAACAGGATGAAATATTCCAATTGTAGCATCTAAGTCTTATTCATGTATAATATTTTACAATTCAGCAGATGTTATTAAAGACCTTGCTGAAAAGAGCACTCTAGGTATCAATGTGTACAAAACATTTCTTTATTTGACATAAGTTATTCTAAAATTAATATCTTCATTGAGTCTTTGACACTTACTCCATCTCATCTGATAGAAATTATCGATATTACATATGAAGGACATCATTAGATTATTTTTTTTTATATTCGGTTACAAGTAACTTTGAAGACTATGAATCAATCAGCTTTGTCCGACCAAATACTTTGAATTCTTAGTATGGACCATATGTGCCTTTGATATATACTTGTACACATTATACAATAATTCTGTTGTTATTCTCTTAAAGTATGTAAATAAATACTACATCTTGTTACATACATTGTAATGTGTACCAACAGGCGAGTAGCAATTGATATTGCATAAAATATTGGATTTCTCATCAAAAGGCACACTATCATATACGACACATTTACAGCGAAATAAAGACAATATATAGTTTCAATAGGAACTATTGGTAGTTACAATGATTTTTCAAGATATAGTAAAATGATATCTATTGTAAAATCATTTTTTGTGCTATAATATTAGTCTTCCTCCTTATATTATTAGCATTGATCTCTATACAGTTATTTATATATAATATTGTTTAAATATTGAAAATTAAGCAATTTGATGTTGCATTATATGTAAACTTGAATTTTACTTGATAATGTTAAAATATAGCTAAAAAAAATACTGCCAAGAATCAAACACAAATATATTGGTAGTATTTAATGTTCTTCTGTTAAATTTGTTATAATTCTATTATTCTATGTAAAGTTATGTTAAATTTTATAAATGTATAGAAAATTTATGTGAAAAATTATTGATTTAAATCTTTTGTTACTATAAGCAGCACAAATTGAAATAATTCTTGTAAGTTACATATTATGTCACAATTATTGCATTTATTGATTTATAATTTATGTACAAATAGTTATTTTTATTTTCATTTATTTTCAATAACAATTTTTTTACATTCTATATAAAACTATAAAAATTGTTATTTTTGCCACTAAAACATTTCAACAATATTTTCATCTTATTAATTGTTCACTTATGATCACTAAAAAATGTCAGTACTTTACTGTAATGAAATTATTATGTGACAAATTATAAACTGCAAAATTATTATTTATCCAAAAATTATTATTTAGTTAAACAAGAAACAAGATTATTAAATTTCATTATGATTGTTAATAACATGCTTTAAGAGACAACAGAATACTTATATCTTTTGTTATTATTTCTTTTAAATACATACAATAGAACACTTGTATCTATTAATATATTCTAAAGAAAAATTAAATTATTTTGTTTTTGCAAATATAAATATAGTAGAACAGATTTTGAGAAAGTTATTTAGTAATTTTTGGAAACAAAATGAAAAAGAAAAGATCTGCAATTCTTTAATGTCCTTTAAGTATGTAATCTTTTTCATAAAATTAGTTAGAATCATATTTACATTTTTGTTGATTTATAAGATAAAAATATAGAAGTAATATTTGTAACATTTTCATATAGAAATATTTTAGTTATAACATTAATAGCAATTTATAATTTTAAGGACTGCAAAGATGTTATATACATTTATTCACTATCTATGGTGTAGCTGATAAGTGTTGTGTGTATATATATATATACTTGTATCTATAAAACATAAACACTTGCAAATGCAAGTATATAATTTCTCTGTTATATACAACTTTGGACACTATGATAGCAGAATACTGATATTATTACAATCTTCCTATCTTAGTTAGCTTGGGAATTGCAATGCATCATTTCATTTGATGTAACGATTAAATAATAACTACAATAACAAAGATTAGAATAGTTAAGAAAATGTCCTATTATGTAATAACATCTGTAATTAATGCAAATACTTAAATTATTCAGAATATACCAAAATAAGAAAGATAAAATAATATGTTGAAAATATAATTATTTAAAATGCATGATGATAAGATGCCGATTTATAAATATTATAAGGAATTATAGATAATAATTTCATAATTTAAAGAATACAATGATAATAATGAACTTATTTTCTATTTTTACATGCATTCTGCTTGCTATGATGTAAACATATTTTTCCAAAGATTACAGAAAAAAACATTATAGTTTCAATAATACAATAAAGATATTTCATTCTCGTATATTGCAATTATAAATTAAAACATACCTTCATTTGTTACCATTTTTTTCCATTTTTAAAATTCTTTACTTAGATATCTCCAAATTCATCTTATTATATTTCTTAGTCAATGCATATAATGCTTCATATCATTTAATACATCTAATTTGCTTTGAATCAGTCTAATAGGTGGTACTATGCATATACCACAATTACATTTTGTATCAATTATTAAATTAAATGATCCTAATCTAGTATTGCAAAATGGACAATTTAATCTTCCTTTTGTCCAGGATGTCTACAAAGATATATATACTTCATTAATCTTATAAATAACATATATATATATATATATATATATATATATATATATATATAAACTACTATTTTTTATGATGATTTATATGAAAATATGTAAGAAAAATTGATTTTACTTGATCTATTATTTCTTGTATCCATGTTGGCAAATTTTCCGTGGACATATACAAGAAATGTTCAATAAAATTGTCACCACATCCTGTATGTTCAATATTATTTTTATCTTCATTATGGGATGTAAGCAATGTAAAACTTTCGTTTTGAAAAAGATTTTTACGGCAATGTCTACACTTCACTTCGATCATTTTTAAAAATTATTAATTCAAAAGATATTTCGTAAATTTATAAGTTTATCTCAAATATTATAGGTTGAAGAACCTATCAACTGATCAATTTTAGCTCGTATGAAATTTCCCTTTTTAAGGTTATGTTGCCAATCTGATATATGACTTTCTATTATATATATATGATATATATGATATATATATGTATATATATGATTTATTTAATTTTTATTTTTTATTGGATAGCTCAAAAGACTGACATAAAATTTATTATAAACAGAAATGAGCATTAAGGTCTTTGCACTGTAAATATTTGTATTTTAATTTTAGTTATAATTCATAAATTAATGCATTTAAATTTGCTTATATATATATACAAATAAATATGTATATTTGGATTAATTTATCAACATATAATCATAATGATATTCAATAGCAGAATACTTGGATATAAAGTTTATTCATAATAATATAATAATACTCATAAAGATTTAGTCTTCACCAGCAGGTATTGCATCCTCTAACCTTTTAATAAATTTAACACGCAATTCAGTTATACTATCATTTTTCAACTGATCTTGAACAAACCAACACGCAACCTCCATTTGTACCATTTCACACGCACCTCTTAATATACCTGTTAATATATTACAATATTTTAGATTTAAACAATGATCTGGTAATTCTACGAATTCAGTTAATGGATTTGCTTCAAAGTATAAAGAAAATTCATCTCCTGCAGCACTCCAATTTGTAATTGTTGGGGTTATTCCAAGATACATTTTAAATCCAGTTTGAATTTTTTCAGATGTATCTCTGAAATCATAGCATCGCCCAGATCCAGTACGTGCTAAAAAATCTTCTATCAAACGAATTCCCATATTATATCCCATTCTATCTAATTGTTTATTAACTTCTTCTACATTTTCATAATCTTTGAGTAATTGGGCAACAAGAGCTCCATAAGTTAATGTGAATAATTCAGAATTCTGTGAAATATAAAAATAAGAAAGTTTCTCACAATGTTATAATCATAAAGATAAAAGTATCATATGAAAAGGAAAGAATTTTCCCTAACTCTTTTATCTTTATAAATTTATCTAATGTAATCTTAAATGAAAGTATTAATTTTAAGAATTCCAAATATACATTATTTAATAAATAAAAGGTTAACATGCAGGTTAACTTACAACTTTTTTCGCTTCAAGTTTTGTTCCTGTTCGAGACATCACGTTGTTGTATAAATGACACTTTACAACTGTTTAAATACTCCAATTCTTGAACTATTTAACCTTAAATAAATGATTTAAAACTTATGTATCCAAACTTTGTTTACAGTAGTATTACAATATATTATGGTTTTTGAAACATGACATATTGTTATATATCAATAAACAGAAATCGTGGAAATTATTAAATAGGGTACATTGACGGCCATAAATGACGTACAGTTTCTTCTCAAACGATTGAGTTTTTCTTTATGAATTTAGTTACAGCGATGGTCGCTAGACACCAGCACTTATATTATTCGCTCTCTTTTTTTAATTCGATGAACTTCATACTTATCATGTGTTCCTATCATTAAAACTATTCACTAGCTTTTGCTCGTAGCGTATGTAATTTCAGTTGCAGATATGGACAAATTATGAATTCAAGTACAAAAAAGGAATGCTGTCGTTGCTATGTACTTATCGTTTCGTTATACAATATAAGCTTGCATAAGTTATACCTATCTCTCAAGTATAATATAATGAAGTTTAGTGCGTGAGAAAAATTGTTGTACATAAATAATACATAAATTTTGCATAAATTTTTGAAAGTGATAGTACATCTAATAAAAGTAAAAAACGCAGATTATACTACTTCGAAGATAAATTGTTTGAAAAGTGTTTGTTAGTAATCATAAAAATTTTATATTTTTTGATCCTAGTTATAAACTAGCTATATATATAGCTAAGTTTATTTAAACAGCCATTAGTTCAATAGATTTTGATCCGTTTGCTTCTTTTTTCATTTATTTTAATGTATCTTGAAAATTTGCATTGGTTTGACATAATAAATGCCTAATATAATATTAGATAAGAATTAATAAGAAGAAATGAAGCAGTTTGTTGTTTCCGCTTATAAATTTATTTTTTGTACGTTTAACTTCCGATTCTATTAATTCTGCAACTTCAAGAGATATCGTGTCAATCAAGAGGCAATCAAGAGTCAATCAAGAGTATTGTACGTGGATACTTTTCTATAACAAGTTTCTTATTTATTTTTGTATTCAATAAATATAAATTATATTGTTAATAAGTTTAAAAGAAAGCCTTGGTATAAAAATTTTGTTATATTCTGTCGAACGTAATATTTAGTGCAATTAATTATATATGGAAAAAGTGAAAGTAATTGTTAAAAAATGATAATTCTGTCTGTATATTATCATTCTTTTAAAAGTAATATAAATCTCAATCGCGTTCAAGATCTTTCGAAATAAAATGCGAAAAACTCGATATCAACCACGAGATATATTTATCTAATCGAAAAATAGAAAAGAATCGTTTTACATTTCATCCAATCGAAAACTTATATTCTCCCATATAAAAATTTAGATCGATATTTGTTCAATACGATTCATTTTAAATCGATAATATCACGAGATATCTAATCGAAAAGTGGTCAAGAACCATTCTATATTCCATCTTATCGAAAGATTTAATATTGTTTGTTATAAAAATTTAAATCTATGTATATTCGGGACAATTAATTTTGAATCGGTAATATTGCGAGATTTATTTATCTAATCAAAAGTTGTAAAGAATCGTTTCACATTTCATCTTATCGAAAGGTTTTATGTTTTCTTTTATATAAATTTAAATCAGTATGTGGTCAATGCAGTTGATGAATTGATAGTATTGCGAGATATATTTATCGAAAGATTTTATTCTTGTCGATTTTAAATCGATAATACTGTGAACTCTATTTCTTATATCTATACATTTAATTACGTCTTTGTATTTCGCGTTTAATTATTACGAATAAAACTCATATAAATTTCATTTTCAAATATCTTTAATAACTCCATATCTTAACTCGATATACTCTGTAACCAGATGTATTTCGTAACTTTTGTTGCATTACTTATATCGAAAATGATATCGCAAATATTAATTACTTTCTGTAATGTTATGAAAGTAAAAAACATGAGATATATTTAAGTGTGTTTCTCTCCATATGCACCTTTACCTCATTTACATTAGTGCAGTCTCCGTGCTTTCTACCATTGCCACTTTCTATTCGTTTCGTGATTTTAAATAACCTTAATAAAATAACTTCGGTAGAACTTGATTTTATAAGAAACTAAAGATATAAGAAAAGAAAAAATATATATAGGTATGTATATTACTTAGGAAATATAATGAATTTAATTTAACTTAACTTTAAAATAGTAAGAGGAAATGAAAAATTCTCGATTCTAATCTAAATAAATATTCTTTTTTCGTAACGCGTGACATACATTCTTAAGTACTCATTTCAATTTCGTGCATCTTGTTATAATGTACTTGTAGTGGCTTAAAAGGTCGTTTTGTTTGTTATTACAGGCACGCAACAAACTCTCATTCGACGTTTACCAATGTTGAAATATTAAATTACAATTATTCCGTATTTAATGCGTATTACGTGCTATGAAATGTTTAAGCGAATGTGCTATCGTTTAAATAATAGTTTGTTATAATTCGTGTATGTCATAAATTGTTTGAATAATTATGAAATAATCCCGTTATATAATTTAAGTATCTTCGTCTGGTAAGAAGCTTCGATGCTTACTCCTCGAAATACGAAAGAAAACTAATTCGATAACCTTAAAAGTAAGACGAAAAAATCGTTTTGTTTATTGTTATAGCCACACAACAAACTCTCGTTCGACGTTTACCTATGTTAAGATATTAAATTACAATTCTTCCGTATTTAATGCGTATTACGTGCTATGAAATGGTTAAGCGAATGAGCTATCGTGTAAATAATAGTTTGTTATAATTCGTGTATATTATAAATTGTTTCAATAATTATGAAAGAATCCCATTATATAATTTAAGTATCTTCGTCTGGTAAGGAGCTTCGATGCTTACTCCTCGAAATACGAAAGAAAACTAATTCGATAACCTTAAAAGTAAGACGAAAAAATCGTTTTGTTTATTGTTATAGCCACACAACAAACTCTCGTTCGACGTTTACCTATGTTAAGATATTAAATTACAATTCTTCCGTATTTAATGCGTATTACGTGCTATGAAATGGTTAAGCGAATGTGCTATCGTTTAAATAATAGTTTGTTATAATTCGTGTATATTATAAATTGTTTGAATAATTATGAAATAATCCCGTTTAAATAATTTAAGTATCTTCGTTTAGTAAGGAGCTTCGATGCTTACTCCTCGAAATGCGAAAGGAAACTGATTTGATAACTTTCAAAGTTAGACAAAAGGTTGTGTTGTTTATTATTATAGGAACACAACGAACTCTCGTTCGATATTTACATCTTCGATCTTGTATTATATATGTATATATAGGTTTATATTACAAACTCACAATTGTTGCTATAACCAGTGATGTAAATAATAACAAGCGTCCGGGAGACTTTAATAGTAATCGATGAGTCAGTCTTCTACCAGATTCCGACTTGTAAACGTGACAGCTTTCTTCTTTCGTACAGGGTAATTTAAATAATTTATACTTTTGATTATTTTATATTTATTTAAACAATATAAGACATGATTAATCGTAATAATTAATCATAATAATTGTTAGTAACAAGGTATTATTTTAGATAACTTCACATTATTTACTATTATTCTCTTTGATTATAAAAAACAAAAAAAAATAACAAATTGAAAATGTACTTTGTTATTTAAAAGTATTATTTGTATTTTATAAATCATGATTAGCTATAAGATACATTCAAATAGTTTCACAATAAGGAACATGTAATTATATGGGGTTTTACTAATTATATTTAGCTTTCGATCATTGCATTGAAATGACTTATTTTAATAGATACGTCCACTTTACCATTTTTTGTAAAATTGTTCAATGAATTTTATATAGGTTAGTGATATATTTCGTTTGATACAACCCTGGCTAGCAATGTTTCTGGAAAATAACAGTAGGAGGCACTTCAATACATTACCACCATTGGTCACGATACAAAATTTAGTTTATGGGGAAATTTGATATTCTGATTTATTTATTTTAAATAATAATTGTAATGTTTTATCATTATTAGTTATCATTTATTAAGAAAAGTTTCTTAATTAATTATTACTGAAAACTATCATTTTTTATTTTTAGTAATAATCAAAATTTATAACATTTGTAATGTGAGTTTAGAAAAGTGTTTGCGTCCATTCTTGTTATAGTCACAGGTTCAAATGCAACTGTCAGAAGAGCGGGATTCAGTAAATTTGTTTAGTTGGACCGTAATACTCAGTTTCTTCTTTATTGGTTTTATTTAAAATAGTTCTGCATAATTTGTTAAAATGTCTCATAATGTCTCCAAATCTAGTCCACATGGATTTTGCGATGCAATATTTTCTATGTCACCAATAAAATTCGACAAAGAAAACAAGTCTCCAGCAAAAGAAGTGTAAGTCAATTGTTGTTATCATTTTTATCAATGAAGAGTATAATTTTATTTATTTAAAATTATTTTTATTTATTATTCTTATATATTTATAAGTTTTATGATTGTTTTAAATGTTCGTATGTCGAAGATTTGTACAATAGTATTATTATCTATTGTATTTAAAAATTGTATTTTATAGATCAAGAGCATCACACCGTAATATATTTGCTGAATCACCTACAATAAAAAACCAAAATAAAACAAAACAATTATTATATAAGAAACATAAGTTATATACAAGAAATGAGATTTCTCAATTTCTTGATCCATTAAAGAGATCATCTAATGTTGATGATAAACATTCTAGATCTACAAATACATTACAAAACAATGATTCTTTCATATCCGGTAATATAGTGAAAACTCCATTAAAAACAGAATCAGTATCCAGATTATCTGATAATAAAGCTGTTTCTGGATATTTATATACACCAAAGCAGCATAGAACATGTTTAACTCCACGTAATACAAAGATGAATATATTATCTACTTCTAAGACTCCTACAAAAAGATATTTCAGTGATCACAATCTATCACAAGCGACCCCTGATTGTTTTAGTAAAGTACATCTTGAAACACCTAGTATTAAATTTAATGATGTTGGTATAGATGAAGCTATTGAAGGTGAAAATAGTAATTTGACAGTGGGTATACGTGTAAGACCTTTGAATTTAAAGTAAGTCAGTTTATTTAATTTTCGTAGTTTCTTTTATTTTCATATTTCCTTGTATAGTAATTTCATAGAATAATGAAAATAATATATCTCTTATTATTTTGTGGGTAATATGTTAATGTTATTATTATTACAGAGAATTAAGTGAGATAAAAATTGCTTCAGTTATAAATATTGATGGTCAAAACATTAGTGTAGATTGTGAAACATCACTACATAGATTTACATATGATCATTGTTTTGCTTCTTACTCTGATTCGTCAATGCCTAAACATGCTAGTCAAGAAGTTATTTTTAATACTATGGTACTACCATTAGTGCAAAATGCATTCGAAGGTTACAACGTATGCCTGTTTGCATATGGTCAAACAGGATCTGGTAAAAGTTATAGCATGATGGGTATTGAATCTTCTCAAGAAAATTCTGTAGGTCTTGATAAAGAGGCTGGTATCATACCACGATTTTGCCAAGAAATATTTACACAAATACCCAGTAATAAAAATTTTAAGACAACAGTAGAGATAAGTTATTTTGAAATTTACAACGAGAAAATACATGATCTTCTAGCAAGTGCTAGCAATGGAGATAAAAGGACAGCTCTTAAAGTTAGAGAGCATCCAGTTTTTGGACCTTATATTGTAGATTTAAGTCAGCATTGTATAAAAAATTATAAAGACTTACAGGTACTTGTACAAAATTCTATAGCAATAGATATAAAATTCCTAATCAAAAACGTATATATATCAAAACTTAATAACACTTCGAAATTTGTAAAATGTTATATTCCTTTTAGATTTGGTTGAAAGTAGGTAATTCTCAGAGAGCAACAGCAGCAACTGGTATGAATGAAAAAAGTTCACGATCGCATAGTATTTTCAGTATTATATTAACTCAAACACAATTGAATGATTTGAAATGTGCATCCACTGATGCAAGTCGTCGTAGTAAAATAAATTTAGTTGACCTAGCAGGTAGTGAAAGATTAAGTCAAACCTGTGCCAGTGGAAATAGGTTAAGGGTATGTATATGTATATATATATGTGTGTGTGCATGTGCATGTGTGAGTAAAATGATCAAACATTTAGAACTTATACTATTTTTCTTATCAGGAAGGTGTATCTATTAATAAATCTCTTCTTACCTTGGGGAAGGTGATCGCATCACTTGCAGAAAACACAAACAATCGCAAACGAGGTTTTGTTCCATATCGTGAATCTGTTCTAACGTGGCTACTAAAAGTGAGTAAATTTTCTAATTCTTATCCATAAAAAAGTTCCATTACTTTCATGGAAAAATGAATATCAACTTATTGATTATCTTAATCCTCTATAATGCCATGTAATTGAAATCATTTATACATATATATGTATATATGTATATCTGATTTTCTAAGTCTTATTTCATTTTATTGCCACAAAATAAATAAAATAATTATTACTTTAATATATAAACAAAATAACTCTTATTTGGTTTTTCATTATTAATTGTTAAGTATAATTTATATTTATTATATATTATAATTATATTAATATAAATAATACTATAACTTTCACTTTACATAACTTTTTTTTAGACAAAAATTGAAGTTATAAAGGGCTAAAAAAGATAATCGTGTTTTGATTTCATTTACTTCATCGACCTTATCATATATTTCTTAAGAACATATCTACTAAGCTGACGATATTAACAACACATCGTGGACGTCAGTTTAGCGTTAGTCAACATCGACTGACAATAAGACGAATGATGGTACGTGAGCGGACTCACGTAAGTTCGTTCGAACCTTTTACGTACTTTCTCGTTTGTTGCCTTGCCTTAATGGGTCCACAGATGGTCCACTATCATGCATATGCATATACATATACATACATATATATATAGAAATGTTTTTATGTTTCAAATCGATATGATAAGAAATAAAATTATTTTTTTATCTTTGCCAGGGTATATATGCCATTGTCTATAAAAATATAGATAAATTATATTCCAATATTTTTAATGATAAACATCATTATATCGATAATATCCCAATATTATCAGAGTCTGAAAACCATCATAATAATCATATTGTGCTTCATTCGAATATTATATTGAATATACAGAGAACTGTAAATGGAAACACGTGTCATACGACACGTTCGTCCTTGGGCTATGCTTTGTGTTATAAATATAACCTTAAACTCAAAATTTATAAAAAAAATTTTTAGAATTTATAACAATCAATATATAAATGAAATAACCTCAAATGTTTGAATAACGTGTTTAATATTTATTATTTATTTATATATATTTATTACAATATATATATATATATATATATATATATAATTCATTAAATCGCAAATACAACATGCATATGGTGTATTATGAGTTTTATATAATTACGTCGTTAAAAATTTAATTTTTTGTATATGTAATAACGATGTTAAATGCGAAAAATTAAATATTTTTCTTTCTTCTTTCACAAAATGTGAAATATGTATATAAAACTCTTCGAGAATACATAAAAAATTTAGATATTTTTTCTAATTTCCTTACAAATAGAAGTTTAATGGAATATTTCAAAATGGCCACAAGATACTATAATATATATAATTGTAGAAAAATTATTAGCTATTTTAAATTCGTTATTATTGTCGAGAATAGTAATCAGATGATTGCAATTGTTATGATTCATCGAAAAAGGGACAAAACTTTACATATTTGTACTGATCATTACTCATTCAGTCTTGTATAGTATTCTACATCAAATATTATAGTTAGGAGAAATTTGAAGTTTCGTTTCGAATACTTTAATGATAACAAAAAAGTTAAACTTGGCACAAAATGATTGCTTCTATATTTGTATAGAATATTAACATGATCATGTTAACTGATATAACTAATTTATATGAATGAATGTGTGTATGTATGCGCGTATGTATGTGTATAGTTGAATAAGC
Organism: Vespula vulgaris; assembly: GCF_905475345.1. Taxonomy (NCBI): domain Eukaryota; kingdom Metazoa; phylum Arthropoda; class Insecta; order Hymenoptera; family Vespidae; genus Vespula; species Vespula vulgaris. The sequence continues at coordinate 2,986,872 of NC_066603.1, read as the reverse complement.
TAGTTGACAATGCAAGAATAAGATAATGTGAAAATGACAAGGTTATGTAATCTTATATTTTAAATTTACGATAAGATAAAGAGAAAAAAGTTTGCAAATGAGAAAATAATACGCTTTTTTTTTATCTACATATATGATTAACTTTCTTTCTCTTTCTTTCTCCTTTTTTTGCGAAGAAAAAATCTTAATACGAACATAATGGACGGCACAAATACCTTAAGGAGTTTCACTCTTGTGTCATGCATTTATTTGCAAGCTTTTCTTTCGTTTCGCATAACCTCTGATCGTTTCCAGTAAACGATACATTACTGTCATGGGTTTTATCAATTAATTCTTTTTTTTCATTCGTTATCGTTTTATTTTCCTCTTCCTCGATTTCTTCAATTTCTTCATGAATTTCTTGACAAGAACTTCTTCGTGATTTTTCCCTTATATAAAGAGCAAGACTTCGTCGTTTGTTTTCACGACACAAATGACAGTTCTTCGTAATCTGTTTTCTTTGTTGATAATATTCCTGTGATGGTTTTTGTTGGAGACGTTGACTTTTCGATGATTGTTCTAAAAAAGAAAGGGGAAAAAAAAAGAAAATAACTAAAATAAAAAAGATTAAAATAGAAGTTATTTATCTTCGGGATATATTTAATAACAGACTTTTGTGCCGCTTTTACTACGAGACTTAGCGAGAAAACCGGTTTTTTGATATCTATCTGTAAAATAGCATTAGGTTAGAGTGCATGATCTCTCTACGTAGAAACTAGATTATATTATACATTGAATATACATAAATACATATATATATATATATATATATATATATATATATATATATATTTGATCAATTTTCAATACGATTTTCATTATCGTGAAATTTTGGATGATATTATCCGTCGGTAAATTACCATCGTATATGACCTTATCACCTTATCATAGGAGGAAGAATAATAATTAGTTTTTTAAACTAGGAAAAAAGGTTAAAAATTGAAATTTTGATGAGTTTATGACATGTTTATAAATTAACGAATATAGGACAATTTTTTTTCCTGTAAAACTGTTTTAATTAGTTTCATGATAATAGTGTTGCATTAAGTTGAAATAATAGATGTGCGTGCGTGCGTGTATGGTGTATGTGCGCGCGCACACACACACACTATGTCGAGGACAACCAATTTTGTTTTTCTGTTGAGAGATCTATTTTTAGAACGCATAACAGTCTCCACTTTGCATATAACAGAATCCTCTCGTCGAACGGTCCATGCATACCTTTTTATTGCACATTCTTATTTTTTTTATTTCGTCGTAATAGATCATTCCTATTTTTACATATTTTTGTTTATAAAAATTTCTTGTTTTTTCTTAATCATTGTATTGCAACAAAAAATTAGATCAGGAAACTATATTTATGAAACTTTTAACTCTATTTCTAGGTTAGAATTGCTTGTAATTAACACTTCCTGTTCTTTCCGTAACAATTGCATTTGATTGATACACAAAAAATCAACTATGAAACATTTCATCGATATCCTCTGATATTTGAATATAAAACTTTTTATTCGTCTATAATATGTTAAAGTACTCATTAAATGTTATACAAAGCAATTACATATATATTACCAAGTAATCTTGGCAATGAACAATGTAGTGATTTAATAAGAGTATTCAGCTTCTTTTTAACGTCAACTAATTGATAACAGTAATGATGAATAAATAATACTTCATGTGGTTAAAAAAAAAAAAAGAAAAATGTAAGTATTTTGCAGTTATTTACGCATAATGATTAGTGTATATGGTGTATTAACGATGATGGATACATTACCCATCGATTACGTAATTTAAAAATTTATTTTAGACTGAGCATATAGATGTATTTAAGAAAAAAAAGAAAAAGGTGTGAAACAAGTGTCCTATCAGATAATATTGTATAACAAAGATACGAAACAAGTTACTCTCTTGGTAAATTATATGCAAATCAATAAAACGTTAAAACGAATCTTATCAACACACAATTTATAACTTTTAAATTACGTATCTTTATTTTCTAATCTATCAGTATACATTCCATTAGATAAAAAGAAAAGATTTCTACGTAGATATTATTCTCGAAAAGAAAGATGTATGTGTGGATGGGGGAATGTATATATGTATATATAAATAATGAAATTAAGCAATTGCAAGTGCAATTGTACGACGATGAATCGGTGACAAACACGAGCGCAATGTACCTTCGGTAAACAGGCCATCCAGAAATAGATTACGACGTGTATTACTATATGAAAAAGTACGGTAGTACGCACGATCAGTCACGTGACCCCTTCTCGGTAAACGGGTAAAGGAAAAAGATATAGAGAGTAGCATGAAATAGTGAGAGAAAGAGAGAGAGGGAAAAAGAGAAAATGAATGAGTGAGAGAGAGAGAGAGAGAGAGAGAGAGAGAGAGAGAGAGAGAGAGAATGAGTGACAGAGATAAAGAAAATGAGTAAGAGAGATAGAATGAAGGTAAGACGCAAAAATGAAAGGTCAGCATAATATTAGATCGTAATAGTTTCTCATTTTCGTCGATTATGCAATATTTTGATCATTTTCGACCAACTGAACGCAAATAACTCTCTTGATATTATTTTTAGAAGCATTGTACATATCTAATTGTATATGTGTTCGAAATTTTGCGCGTAATCCTTTATTAATTTGGAAATCATGCGTTTTATGGTATTTAGATAAGACTAATGATGTGGTGAAAAGAATTTATTATTATTATTATTATTATTATTATTATTATTATTATTATTATTATAAATGCACATAATGCAAATAACAATTAAACTAATAATCAGATCACAGAGTTGAATATTATTTAAGTATTGATAGACTAATATGACAAAAGATCAAGTGTATTAATGGAATTTAATTTTAATTAGACCTTAAATAATAATAACAACAACAACAATAACAATAATAATGATAGTAGTAGTAGTAGTAGTAGTAATAGTAGGCACGAAAATGATTGCATTTAGTCGAGAAAAAGTACTTATTTTATGAAGTCATAACTTTCCAATATTTTGAAAGAGAAAATAGATTGATCGTTTTCTCTCTTTACTTTTGTTTTTTTTCTCGTTTAATATTCCCATATTTATATAATTAAGTTTTGAATGCATGAAAAGACAAGATAATAAAAACAAAAACAAGAACAACAATAATACTACTAATGATAATAGTAAATGATAAAAATATTTTAAAGAAAAAAATATTGTTAACTTTCTTGGTTTATTTTATATATATATATATATTTTTTTTTATCATCTAGGACATGTAAGATATATAATTCGTCATTTATTCAGCCGTCTATCTTTTTATATAATAATAACCGAATTAATTTCATTTATTTTCTAATTCGTGTTAAAAAAAATGCGGTTATCTTGAAAACTTCTGTTATTTATTATTTTATCTTTAACAAGTCTTATCGATTAGTAATTCTATTTTGTTTTTTTTTGTTATTCTTTCGTTATTTGTTTTGCATTTTATTTTTTATCCTTCTGTTTTTTTATTTTTCAAAAATACTTTTTCGAGTGCATTTTACTTTATTATCTATATTAAACCAATAAACAATAACTGAAGTGCTGCGATTTCGTTTTCAAGTTTCGATTGGAACGATATCGATTAGAGATAACCAATTGTTATGTATTATTAATACTACTCGTTTATCTTTCAAGAATGCCAATAGATAAATATTACTATTTATTGCGTTAGAATGTTAAAATTTTTTTATTAGTATTTTAAATCAATAGTTATTATTATCACTAGTATTTATAATAAAATAATCAGTATGTACTATAAGTACTTATTTTTACACCAATTAATACAAAAGTTTTTAGTATATTAATTAAAATATTTCTAAATATAATAATTTATCAGTATTTTAAATAATACTTTAAGTAACACATTTAAGTAACATAGACGCAACCCTGACACTTAATTATTTATACTGATAACTTATATTACGTACTGATATTTTACTATAAACACTTACCATATTTGCATAATAAAACTACTGAGCAAATAAATAGAAAATAAAATAGATAAAATAGATCAGATGAACATTAAAAAATTTAAATATCAACATGGAAATCTTGATACTTCTTTTTTGTTACTTCTTTTTGACACGTTACATCTACTTCGTCCGGAAATTATATGTCATTGTTCTAGAATAGACATTGGAATGTATAAATATCACGTTGAAATAATACAATAGCTTTTAGAAAAGGAAAACGATATCTCGTTGTAGGAGATAATAAAAAATAAAAGAAATGTAAGAAAAAAAGATTTGAGTGATACAAACGGAAGAGAAAGAGAATTTATAAGACAAATGATATTATTGTTTTTGCAGTAATCCTATCAATGGCAACATTATCTTTTCTATGTTTTTTTTATTTAATCTAATTAATAATACGATTATTGTAATGGAAATTTATCTATCGGAACGGAAAATGCAATAGTATATATTGTACAATATATTATATAACATAATGATACATACAGAATATACCATTCTAAAAAACATAATACATATAGTATTTACTGTATACTATATTTACTGTATACTAGTATTTACTATACTACATACTATACTATATTGTATATACATACATATTATATGCGAGGGTAATTTGACAAACTTACAGATATTTTTTCTTTTTCCTTTTTAGCATAAAAATTTCATTCTTAAAGCGAAACATTATAAAGTGAAAAATATAATATTTATATGTGTATGTTTACTATATACAAATTACTATTATTTAGATACTATAATATTAATATTATATATACATACTACAATTATGTGTGTGTGTGTGTGTGTGTGTGTGTGTATATATTGTAGAGTAACGATTTAGTAAATATTATGTTTTATAGTTATATATATGTATATGTATATATATATATCTTTTTTGATAGTTCATCTATTTCACTATCTTAATCACTATTTAATATTTGTACATATGTATATATATATATATGTATGTATGTATATATGTATGTATACATGTTTGCTTTGGCTAATTAATGACATTCGATCGTCACGCAATACGATTATCTATGTATATTATTTTCCAAGTGCAGTTAAGATATCATGTGATAATAGACAAACGCATGTATAAATGGATTGGAAATAGATGTCAATGTGCCAAAGTAAACGGTAATTTTGATTACATTTTATGATTCATCTGACTATCATTGTATTTTTATTGAATTATCAAAAAGAAATTATTTCTTACGATAATGATGGAACGACATGATTTATCACAAATTCGATAATAGATCAAAAAGTCCGCATAATTCAAATTATTTTATGTGATAATTATTATATATACATACCATGACCAAAATAATTCTTGTTCCAAGGTTGCTCGTAATCTTGATATAATGGGCTTCTAAACGATCCGTAGGTTAATACTTCAGGAATATAGACGAGATCCATTGTTATTATTTCTATGGAAAATTTATATCTTTGTTGCTAGTCTTTTTCTTTTGTTTTTGTTTGAGTTTTCTTTTGAAAATCTTCAAAGTAGAAGTTAGTTCATCATGTACAATTCTATTCTATTCTTTTTTTATTTTTTAAAAGCCGAGTTTCGCAAACATCGGAGTTTCGTTCTCTCTCTTTCTCTATTCTAGTATTACAATTAGCTTGTAATAATTAGCATAGTAAACTCAATGACATATTTCTTACTGATATTAACTCAAGGATATCGTTACGAAGTTAACAACTTCTTTTATTCTCTCTCTCTCTCTCTCTCTCTCTTTTATTCTTCTTTTAAAAATATATCTTCTATCTTTTTGTTTTGTCTATTAGACCAGCCAAGACAGTTTTGTGAGATTTTTCAATTCGTACAATAATTATTTTCTATGTATATTTTCTTTTATTTATATCGTATTTGATATTTTCGAATAACGATGATGTTTTTTTGATTGGAGTTACAATAATATGTTACTATGCTGCAATAGTTGAATAGTAAACAACGTAGGTAAGAACGTAGTTTCGATGATCACGAGAAACGTAAGATCTCCTCGAACGTCTTGTTTTAAACTGGCGGACCTCGTTGACGGCACGTATGTTTAGCCTATCGATCTCTCTATCTCTCTCTGTCTGTCTCTCCCTCTCTTTTTCTCTCTCGTTTCTCTATAGTTTTCCTCCCACCACTTCACTTTCCTATAACTTCCCTCTCACTCTTCTTAGCATCGTGTCTCCTTGTCCTTGATGATTTACCCCTTCCATTCATACGGGTGGTACCCGTACACTTGAAACATCGTTTTCTCTCTCGATGTCTACCTTTATAAACTTTGTAATTTTCTTTTCTTTTTTTTTCTTTTTTATTGATGTCACTGTCTACTTATATTTTTCTTTCTTTAATCGTTTCCCCTTTCTTCTTCTTTAATCGTTTTTGCATACGTTTTTATTTTTTAAATCGAGTCAGTCGAATTTCAGTTTCCATTTTTCTTCATACAAATTTTTAATTTAATTCGAGACAAATGTTCTGTTTGTTTTTAATTTTTTACATTCTTCAAATAGTTTTTTGTCTTAATAATTTTTGTATACTATCCTTTTCTCTTTTTTCTTTTTTTTTTAAGATCAATTGAATCGCAATAATTTTAACTTTTAGTTTTAATAACACATTTCAAAGTTAATTCGAGATATTTTTTTTTTCACATATATTCCTGCACAAATATTTTTATTTTTTGAAATATAAAATAGTTTGAAATATATATAGTTAATATGATATAATGCAAGAAAGATAAAGTTTACATCAGAAATTGTCCTTGAATTAGTTTTCTTTATTCTTTTTTTATGACGTTTTTACATTATCGTCTGGTGAACCATAACTAATGGAAAAAAAAAAAAAAAAAAAAATAGAACGAAGCCGTTATTTAAATGATAGTTTTTTTTGTTAGAATGAGTAATGCTAATGGTATGGACCAATTCTTTCTTTCTTCGTTGACTAATCTACGTAAACAAATGATTGTACTTTCATTTGAAGAAAAGAAAAAAGAAAGGAAAAAAAAAACAATTATGTTTGTTAAAGAAGAATGGCGATATTAATCTTGTACAGAAAAATACAAGATGTCTTGTTATCAACTTAATCCTACATCCACTGATTATAAAAAGTTATCTTCGAAGATAATAATGAAAAAGAGAAAAGAAGTTTATTATCTTTTCTTACGTACTTACGATAATAAAATATTTTTATTATCGGTTCATCAGCTAAATTATTTGCCAAAAGTAACGATTTCTCTCTGTTGATATTTTATGGTATAAAATATAATAAAATAAAATATATTTTTTTATAGTAATAGTTTACGATCTATTGTAATTTTATAAGCTACCTGATTAAAGTATGTGCCCTTCGAAGCTGTTTAGAAAATGAGGATAGAGAAAGCTTGAAGAAGGAGAAAATAAAAGTGAATATAAATTTAAAATATTTAATTTAAAATATATTGAAATATTCTAATCTTTTATAGGAAAGTCTGGGTGGAAATTCTCGAACGGCAATGTTAGGTACAGTTTCACCAGCTAACATCCATCTCGAAGAAACCTTAGCAACCCTTCGATATGCATGCCAAGCACGAGCTATCGTTAATCGCATTCGAATTAATGAAGATCCACATGACAGATTAATTCGGTATATTATGAAAATATTACTCATTAGAAGATTCTTTTCGTTATATATTTTATGTATATTGTTACACGGCTTATATCGATTAGATTGATAATATTATACCTAACTTTTTCAGCGAATTGAAGGCGGAAGTCTTACGATTACGAGGAGTTCGTGAAGGATATGAAAGACAACTTGGAGTTTGTCCACGTAAGCTGGTTGATAGCATAGAATCAAACGTAAAAGACAGTGAGGAGATTGAACGAAAGCAAGAAGAAATTAACAGGTTAAAAGAACAATTGAAAAAAACAGAGGAACAACTTGCTGCCACTCAAAAGTAAGTTTATCTTAAAATTCATTAAAAAAAAAAAAATTATATATATATCATCTTGGCAAATATAATTATTACATTATCATAATTATTATATAATTACATATTTGAATAATATTTCTCTCGATGCTATAAAATAATTGTTTCGTATTTATCCAATCGATCGCCATAAATTTGGGGACGAATACTTCCATTTTTAATTCAAATAGGCCATTCGTGAGAAGAGTTGTCATATTTATTATTATCATTATATATAATTCTTCAATAGAAATTTCGAAAATTGGTATAAATTTTCCGAGTCGAATTTTTATATATCGTACACTTATATATTTTCGAACCGAATGTAAACTTTAATAGTCAGCGAATTTCGATTGCAGGAGCAGCTTGGAAAAATTACAGGAAACCGAAGAAAGAAAGAATTCCGAGCTAAAATATTTACGACGTTGTGGAATAGCAGTTGAAATTGATTTACGTGAGAAGGATAAACAACCATGTTTGATAAATCTCACTGCTGATCCTATGTTATCTGGTACACTGTTGTATTTAATTCCACCTGGTTTGGTACGCATTGGAAAACATTCAGAGAACTCAGAAACCTTTAAAAAAGTACCATTGGATATCGTTTTGGATGGGCCACTCGTTAGAAAATTGCACTGGTTAGTCGTTGATTTCGAGGGACGTTTCCTTCAACAATCGAGACGTTCTTCTTCATCGCTTTTTGAAGCCAGTCGATCCACAACTTCCAGAGATACTACTCCTCGCTTTTTTTTGCATTTTGCATTTTGCTTTTGAATATTACACTCTCCTCGATTTCCTCTGCCGATGCTTCTCGTTTCAACCTTCACGTAATCATGTCCTTTCATTGGGTATAGGCGTGTTTCTCTTTTTATCATATCTTATTAATGCATGATTATACATTGGTTACATCACTGACTTGTTTCTACAATTATCGATTCTGCATTACCGATTCGAATAACGAATGCTAAAGGAAGATCTCTAATGTTGATAAGAGGAATATCTAACAAGTATTATTTTTGTTAATATACTTTAATTTGCATCACAGGTTTTTCTTCGTCGATACGTTTTTGATTTATAGAAGATTAGTGGGCTTTAAGTGACTTACTAATTATTATAATTGTATTCATTTGATTACAGATCGATAATATTGATTACTAATCGATGTTTTTTCTTTTTAATAGTACTATAGAAAATAAGAATGGTAAGCTTATGTTGTTGCCAGAAATGGATGGTGATACCTTTGTGAATGGTCAGGTAATTTGAAACAATAATAATTACGTTTGCATGTAACATCTTATATATAACAAGCAAGCCAAAATTATGCATATTATATTATTAACAGGTGGTGAGTGGCAAAGTACATCTGAAACATGGCGATCGACTTGTCATAGGTGGCAATCATTACTTCAAAGTTTCAAATCCACATGATGAGACTGGAAACATACAAATTTCTTCGCAAGCTATAGATTTCGAATTTGCACATCAAGAAATACTTAAGATACAGGAAGAAAAGTAAGTTCTTTGCTAACAAAATAAAATTCAGTTTATTAATATAATTATTATTATTAAAATGTTTTTCTAATGTTCAGATTAAGAGCAGAACTCGAGGAATCCAAACAGAAAGCCATAAAGGAATTAGAAAATGCAAAACGAGAAGTTGAGCTACAACTTGGCTCCCAAAAATCTACTTATGAACGTAAAATCGAGGTTCTTGGTAGTACGTTGGAAGAACAAAAATTAGCATTGGAAGAAATAAATCGTCGTAAACAGGAACTCGAATTAGAAAAGGAGATACTCACTAGTGAAATAGAAACGAATAATAGAATCAAAAAGATTCAACAAGTGGAAACTAAACCAAACGTGTCACCGTACAAGTCAAATTTTCTTCAAGAATTAGAAAGTATATTGAACGAAACAACTGCAGATTTTGAAAGTGCCCTCAAAATCAAAACCAGCGCTGAAACTATAAAAGCTGGTGGTATTAGTTTACACGAGATGCAAATACTCGTTAGAGAAGCAACTGAACGATGTAGAGAAGTTGGCATAAATTATGTATGTATCAAAAATTAGATTAGCTCAACTTTAGAAGTGTCCCTTACTTTTTATATTTCACAACAAAATAACTAAAGATCTTGATATTTTTAATATATTTATCTTATTTCATAGTTATTGAATCAGATAAAATGAAAGTTATTAGAGAAAATCTTAAGAACATTGAATATTCTCACAACAAAAGAAGTTCGATAACCTTGAGTTGTAGATTCTAACGATCATAACAGATTTGATTCATTAATATTCTTTATATTTTAGGAATTCAATCAACAGCAGACTCTAATTGATAAGAATCTGAAACCTGTGATTCGTGTTCGAGATAAAGATCGTAAAAGGGAAACATTGTGGGAACCAATGCGATTTTTAGATTGGGTTCATCAATTGCGTGATTATGATATAGAAAATTCGTTGAAAGAGTTACAAAATTCAGAAAATGATTGGATACCTTTCGAAGATACCGAAACGTTCGATGATTCTTTAAATAATAGTAGAATTTCTATAAATTTAACACCTGTGAAGAAACATTTGAATGAAAGTTTTCAACAGTTATCTATAGATACGTCGATGCACGATTCAACGACGCAAGAAGAAATATCCGAATCTCAACAGCGCAAAAACGTAAGTATTTATCTCATGCAAATTGAACGCGCGACACAATCTTTGAGTAAACTATGTCAACAATGTGAAAGTCCTGAGATCAACAACACAATTAGCGATTCTTTAGATAGAGTACAAAATATTATTGTTGATATAAGAAGTATGTTGCTCGTTAAAAATTTAAAGGATAGTAAGAATGAGAGTGTAAGTTCAAATGGATCTATTAATAATACTGTAATCGAAAAAACTGATTGTACAAATTCCGTGCAATTGGTGGATAATAATCTTCCTAAAGAAGATATAAAGTTAAATGCTTCTCCAGTCAAATCGAATTTACGCAGTAATACTACTGCACATCCTAAAATCGGAAATATTCCAAAATCAGTTCGATTTACGGATAAAATTCAACATCATCTAACTTAATATTTAAAAGGAAATGTTTAATAATATCAATATTTCTTTCTTTGCCTATTATGGCTGAAAATAATGAAGTAAGAATATAAAACCTGTGATATATTATTCACTAAATGAGTTTTATAAAATTATTGAAGGTTTAGAAATAAAATCACTGTTGTGTCCAATGCACAACAAAAAGCTTTTTTTTTTTTCTTGAAAATAAATTTGCCATATTGTTATTAGGATCTCTCAACCTCATTCATTCTTGCCATTTCTATTTTTATCTTCTTGACAAGACTTATTACTATTTTATTGTGTTATATTTGGTTATATTCTTAATCTCATTGATAACTAAAAATTTTATTTAAATTTATATGTAATACTGACTGTTAAGAACAAAATACTGCCAATGTATAAATATTTAGAAACATATCTTAAGATCAATTCATATGTAATTAGATTAAATAATTATTTACATAAGCATGATTGGTATCAATATATTGTTAAGATATAATGATATATAATTCGTGTTGTAACTTTTTTAAAACTATATTTTTTAATACAATCTTTTTATAATAATTATTTATACACCAACGTGATTTTACTTTTCTATCTGAATTAATTAAAAAAAATAATACTTGAAAGAGAGAAAGATAGTATATGTAAGAGCAGTATTTTTTATCTATCTACTTCATTTTTATATCTTATCTTTGTGTGTTTTAAAAAAGTTCAACAATCAAATGTGAAGATTCAGATAGTATGATTTTAAATAATATATTTTCACACAAAATTTTTGTATATTGTGTACTTGTAATGAACTTAGTATAATAATAAAAAAAAAAGAGAAAAAAAAAGAAAGAAAGAACATAGATTATATCAGTATTATAATAGTACAGCAAATTTATTAAATTAATCAAAATAATCTTCAATATCAATATCAGGATCAAGTATATCTTCACCATATGGAGTCAAGTCTATCTGATTGAGAACAAGGTTTTCACACATTTCTTCTAGATTAGTATCTCCTATAAGCACTGCTCCTTGCAATCTTCCATTTTCCAATATAAGTTTTATATATTCTTCTTTTCTTGTTACTCGAAGTAATATCTCATAATTTTTATCTAACTTTTGACCATTGTATAAACCTATCAAAACTACTTTGTAATCAAAAAATTTAGTAACATGAGTGAAAAGTTCAAAACAAAAATCTTGCATGTAATCTTCTTTTTTTAGACTCGAAGTCATAGATTTTGCAGCATAAATTCCCATTTGATGTGCTTGTGTCCAAAGTCTCATTTGAAACCAATGTTTTGCTATCTCCCATCTTGCAGTACATACATCTCCTGCTGCATAAACATCCTTTTCTGAAGTTTCCAATTTCCAATCGACGCATAAACCTTCATCTTCTCCTTTTTCAAGGTTTTCTAAACCCATTAAGTTTGAATTTGGTACAACACCAGTTGCAGATACAATAAAATCACAACCAATAATTTTACCGTTTGTTAGTTTTACATACACAGGCCATTTCTCGATATCGCTACATTCTGTAATTTCTTCTTTTGTAAGAATTTCATTTACTTCGCATTCATATTCAATCTGGACTTTTCTACAGATTGATGAAGTACCTTTTATAATAAAATTATTATGCCAATCTGGGCCAAGAGCAGGCCCTCCTTCCTTAGATGATCCAGTAGTAGTATATCTCATTCTTCGAATAGGTTTAATGTCAGTATTTTCTGATTTATCTGTATTATAAACATCTTGTAAAAAGAATTCTGCTGCACCTGGATCGATAAATGTTGCAGATATGTGCTTATCTTTTATCACCCAAACTACTTCAACATTTTTTACTTCATGCACAAGTTCAGTTGCAATACCTCCATTTCCAACAACCACAATTTTTCTAGCATTTTGAATCTTTTGAGAAAATTGAATCACAGATTCAGTATCTCGAATACCTATGATAAATTTATTATTTTCTGCTATAAGTTTTGGTCTACCACCATTACAAAGACATAATTTTGTATACTTTATTAATCTTCCAGTTTGAGTTTTTATACATTTCTCATTAATATCTATATTTATTACAGTGTCATGTATAACTTGTAATGAAGCATACTTTTCAGTAAGTGTTTTTGCATTTTTCTCCTCAATGTCAAATTGCATTACTGTTTTACCCAATGGAATAATATTTGTTACTGTTTTAATTAGTGGACTTGCAGTAATTAATACAGTACTTTCCTCTGGTGCAAGAAAACTTACACCTTCTGCACAAGACACACCTGCTATACCACCACCTACTATAGCAAAAGTGCAGTCTATGATTTGATCAGCCATTTTTATTTTATATCAATTATATTAACTTGTAAAATGTATCCTTCTCAATATAGATGCAATATCTTATATAATATTCACCAACTATTTAATATTTTTTGAACAATTATATTTGTTTTTGTTCGCTATACCACTCTGAATAATCGTATTCCCTAAGTGGTACATCAAGCGTTAAAGTACCATAATCTTTAGCTTTAATCACAGCTATAAGAAGTTCTTTGTATTTTTTTTGACAAATGCCAGTTTTGCTAAAAAGTATTTGTTATGATTTAAAGCTATTTAAATTTTAATTATAAAACTAACATTTTGAATACGACTTACCTGTAATGTAGTATTTCACCTGTATATTTAGAAATGAATTGTTCTAGCAATTTAACATTTCTATGATCCAAGATTAAATATTCATCTCTGCATATCGGACAAGGACTACCACAACTTATTATACCTCCTCTCTATAAATAACAACAATTAATTAGTTTAAATACCATATGAATATATATATTATGATGAGGAAAATAGATAATTTATTAAATATGTACTATGCATGTTTTTCTTGTTTTTCTAGGAGTAAATTGTCCTTTATGATTTCTTCTATATTTTGTCCATATAGGATCATCCCCATAAGTTTGTTTATAAGCTAAAATATTAGACATAAAAGAAATTTTCTTTCAAAATCTTATAAATATAATTATCCTAATCTTTATATATTTTGTATGTCTACTTTCAATTGGATATCATTTCATAGATTTAGCTTACCACTGCTTAACATGTATTCAATACTAGTTTCAACAGGAATAACTTGTCTTCTATCTTTAGAAGGATCTATTGTAATTTCTTTATTATTTTCAGTATCATTATTTTCCTCTTGACAGCACGTGTGTGAAGAAGAGATCAATCTTACAGGTATATTCTAAAAACAATCTGATTCAAAACTAAAAGAAAAATCAATTGTCAATGGTGAAGATTAATCTCTTACTCTTTTGGTTAATGTAGATTGCAACGATGTTCTGGTTAAACCTAATACCCTAATGAGCAATGACATGTTGTTATATTCTAATAATGATTTATTAATTAAATACGTAATAGGTTAAAAGATTTCAATTTTTAGAATTGTCCTTAAAATTATCAAGAAATCAAGAAGTACGTATTGATTAAGAAAATTAAGATAAGTATATGTCGCGCTCTCTAGTGGCTAAATTTGGCACTACAATTAACTCTACGCTATCTAGCGTGCGAAATATGAACTATATTAGTCTATATATAAAGATTACAGTCTGTATACAATTATTAGAAAACGAACATTCGAAGGGTTGGGGTGTACTTGTCGTAATTGTCAATAAAGTCATAAACATGTGGGAAAAGAATTAAATTCTTTTATAATGTATTTTTGGTGATGAATTGATCAGTGCAGATCACTGTTATTATTTTATATGTTAAATAAAAGATAAGAAACATGGTAGACACAAAAATAATTGCAAACGAGGAACAAAATTGTCAGGAGAGTAAAGTTCGTGCAAATAGCTCTGGTACAACAACTTCGACACCTTCTTCTTTATCTGATTATATGACAGGAGAAGCAGATGATAGTTCTGACAGCAAAGGCAGTATACCTTTCAACTTAAAATCTGTAGAACCTTTGGTTTCATTGTCTAAGGTTTAGTATATATTTATACTTTTTATAAATTTTTGTTTTGTTTATATGTATCTATTCCTTATATTCTCATTCTTGCGTATGATAGGCAACATCTGATGAAGATTTACAAAGAATGGTAGAGAAATGTAAACAGATGGTGTTAGAAAGTGCAGAATGTTCAGACGAAAGAAAATGGCTTGTAAGGCGTTTAATTGAATTACGTTTACGAGTTCAAGAGTTGCGAGAAACATCAGATCAGAATCTTCTTGAAACTCATGTAATTCTTGGTCATCATTTGGTTCCTCAGAAGTATCATATAACTTCTTCTGGACCGGTATATTGCGATCATTGTAGTGGCACCATTTGGATGATGCTGCAGTCTTGGTATATGTGTAGTGGTAAATTCAAATAATGTATTATTGATTAGTAAATATTTATAGGTGATATTAATATTGTATGTAATAGATTGTAGGTTCTGTGTTCATTGGAAATGTTTAAATAATATATGTCGTGTGTGTGTACATGTCATTGCTAGCGAAGCTGGTGGTTATACTTATACTAAAGATATTTGTCCAGAAAGAGGATTATCTAGTCAAGGATATCGCTGTGCAGAGTGCAAGATACGAATAACGTTTAGTAAGTAATTTTTTATATTAAATTGAAAAAGTAAAATAAAATGTTATTAATTTATTAAAATAAGGGTAATAATATTATTGCTACATAAGAAAATATATTGTTAGTAAATGCATGTTATTTAACTGTATTTGTATATTACTTCTTACAAGCATTCCCAAAAGGATTGTCATTATCTTGTTTTGGTAGCCCTTTTAAAAGTTCAGGTAACCATATAGCCAGTATTTATTCTGTGAAGATAGATTAGTACTAATCTTTTCTAGAATATAACAGTACTTAGATTTATTACCTACGTATTACATGTAATTGTATATCTTCTCTCTTTTTTTTCTAAAATATTTAATAATCATAAACACATACAGAATCAGCATGGGTAGAGCCAAGACTATGTGACTACAGTGGTTTATATTACTGTCAGAGATGTCATTGGAATACAACTATGGTAATACCTGCAAGAGTTATTAGAAATTGGGATATGGAACCAAGGCTTGTTTGTCGTGCTGCAGCTCAATTATTGGCACTCCTTGAAGATCGTCCATTTTTACTACTAGAAGAATTAAATCCAAAGTTGTTTACATTAGTCCCAGATTTGTCCTTAGTAAAAGTAAGATATTTAAAATTTTATGACACAATAAAAGAAGTAATAAACTTGAATAATAGTAATAAATTCTGATAAAATAATAATTCTATATAGAGAATGAGAGAGGAAATACAGATGATGAAGCGTTATTTGGTAATATGCCCAGAAGCTAATACACAAGGATTGCCATGGAAAGTTGGATTGCGTACACATATAATTGAAAATCATGGAAATTATTCGATAAAAGATCTCATTGATCTACAAAGTGGTGCTTTACTTGAAGAAATTCGTATTGCTTATGATATTATGCATGTTCATATTACTGAACAATGTGAATTATGTAAAGCTAGGTAAATTTTTAATTGTTTTTATTAAAGATTATAAGTTTAATAACAGTTAAATTATAAGTTAATATTCATACCTGCGTATATAGTATATTATGTGTTATATAGTATATAATATAATGTATAATATATTTAGAGGTCATTTGTGTGAAGTGTGTGGGAATAATGAAGTTATATATCCCTGGGATGCCTGTGCAATTAGTTGCCAACAATGTCTAGCTGTGTATCATCGTGCCTGTTGGTCTAAACGAAATCATTCTTGTTCACGATGTGTACGGCTTGAAAAACGTCGAGCTTTAGAAGAAGGAGAACCTTCAAATATTAAGAACCTTTCTAAAAATGAATCACCTGAACATCATACAGTTAAAAATTCGCTCGAGTGAATAAATGTTATTTGAAAAAATTTATGAATAATTTTCGTATATTTGTTATGTTGGAGAAAACGAAAAAAAAAAGAAGAAGAAAAGAGTTATGTGTGTAGTCACCATTCATTGTAAGTTGCAACATAATTATAAGATGTTACAATTTGTGATATATAATTTTAAATGACTGTTTCGTAATTGTGAATATAATAAATTATACCTTGTTAATATATATATTTTTATATTTTAGTCTATATAAGTGCAATTTGATTAAATGTTAATCAGTATTTATTGAAATAAATTGTGATGATATGGTAGACGAGATATACAGAAACATTTTGTAAGAGCTATTTTTAGAAATTATCGTAAGTAGACAATAAGACGAATATTTTTTATATTTTTTCAAAATATCGCGTAATTTTGAAATTTATTAATCGAGAACAAGGCTGTCACTAGTGATCTTTAAATAGTTAATGACATGTCATTATTTATGAAATATATCAACATCTGCATAATAAATACAAATGCGCAATAAACAGGAATGTTCAGTAAATAAAGAGAACTTGACTTTATAAGACATTGATAAATTGCAGTTATGTTCGTCAAAGTTAAGTCATTTAATAGTCCTACGTACAAAGGTGATTTTTCAAGGTTTTTCATTTCAAAAAGTCTTTTATTTTATTTTTGTTATAAGTTGTGGTTGCAATACGAGAATAAGAGAAAAATAAAAATATAAATAATAATGAGAAAAATAAAAAAAGAAAAAAAAAAGAAATCAGATATTCTTTTGAATAACGTTATTACAAAACAGATTCGTATCAAAATATTTTATACAATCTGATTCATTCAATTAATTGAAAATTAATAAGATACTTCGAATTGTTACGTAAAATCTATATATAGTTGTATTTATCTCGTTTTTACCTTCAACATAATGAACATTTCCTGTATTAAGTATATATAAAATAGCTCAGTGTGTATAAACTATTTATTAGAATATATGTTTAAGAATGGAATATAGAAAATTAATTGACAGATCTGTCTGTAGCTTCTGTAAAAAAATAGATCGTTAAAAATCATTGTATTATTTCTGTATTTATTTAAATATTTGTACAGTTGTTATCAGACTATAATTAATTTCTGATGATGTAGCCAGTTGCTGGAATAAAATGATGCTGAATTCCTTCTAGACGAGCAGTCTTTGTCCAACTTGGTGAACGCTACGGACTCTCTTCATCGAAGCGGTAAGTCGATTAAAATCTACATTGATGTAATTTTGTTATATTTGATCAGTTGTTTCAAAAATTATTAATATTTAATAATATTTAATAATTTAACAAATATTCATAATTTTTAATTATGATAAATATGTTAGAATTCAATTCTTTTATTATAGAATTTTTTTTTATCGAGCAGAAAAAAAAATTAAAGAACGTAATTTTATTATATGTTCGAATTTCAAATATTACCTATTTTACGCAGATCACGTATTACGGATCAGCAAAAAAATAATTTTATGTATTCTTTGTTAATGGAAACCTATATTTTTTATTGCAGCAGTTAATACAGTTTTTTATGCTTTACATAAAAGTATTAATATATTTATGCGTTAAACTTACACGTTAAGAAGTTATCCTAGCTAATAGTTTTTTGAATTATTTCGGTCTCTTGGCAATTGTTCTCAAGTACTTTCGTTCCAATGCTTGTAAACATAAACCAGCTACTAATATTAATCTAAGATTAAGATTTTCATTAGTAAGTATTCATTTGCTGTGTGCGATAGTATAGTTTGAGTATTTGTTATAACGTAAATGTAAACGTAAGATCTAAATAATTCAGAAAATTTGTAGCTAAAAATTTAACTTAAAAGTAAAATTTTGCACTAAACATTTTGTAATTTTTATATTTTATTTATTTATTTTTACTCAATTTGTAATTTTTTCAATCATCAATTAATTTTCTTAGAGAAGTGTTCCGTTGCGAGCTTATAAAAACATAAGTGTTCGATGTATAATACAATTGTGGTGAAAGTATTATATCGTAGGAAGTTCTATGAAACATCTGACATTTTCTACGTTTATTACTAAGAATATTGGCTAATAGACGTTGTTCGATTCAAAAAGAAACGATTCATATTGCGAAAGATTCATTCTCATTTTTCACGAAGGAACATTCAACGTTAACATTAGAGATTTCTATGATTATTTATTTGTCAATCTATTTGAATTTCGATCGATTTGAATTTCGATTAATAAATTTCTTTCTATTTGAATCTTGATCACTAGATCCCAGTTTATTTGAAAAAGAAAATTACAAAATGAGTAAATTAACAAGAGATAGTAAGACCTTGTTAATTAAAGAAATAAACGATTTATATTAAATCATTTGCAGAAATATAAATTGTATTTTAAAACGAAAAATGTTGTATACACGTCCCCTTCTATTAATGATCTTGATCTTAACGATCGAGCAAAGTAGAGGGATAAATGTTGGGTCAATCTTTGGCTTCGGCCGAGATCTTGACAATAATGAAAATAATGATGAGAACAATAATGAAGACAATGCAGTATCTACGAAGATCTCTACGGTCGAACAATTTCTTAAAACACTATTAATACCGGTAGAAGCTTTGGGAAATGCAAAAGAAGCTGTTGGAAAAGGTGTAAATCAAATAATATCAAAACTCCCAGGGAAACTTAAAAATCCAATTAAAGATGATTTTAATAGTACCAAGCTAAAATACGGTCAAGTTTTGAATTTAGTTTCGGATAAGTTCAAAGCTATATATCCAGGTAATATAATTAAAAAACAAATTATATATATATATATATATACATATGTAAATATTTTATTTATATATAATTCATTTATTTAATTTTGCAACAAGAAAATTTTGTATATTTTCTAAAAATGATAAAATAATATGAAAAAAAAAAGAGAGAAAGAAAGTTAAAATATTTTGTAAGCATAAATTTTAATAACAAATCAATATATATCGATTAAATACTCAATCAATATATTATATACGTTTCTACATTATTAATTATACAAGTATATCATATATTAAGAAATAATAATATATATTAAGAATTTATATTAAGAAATTGTACGAATGTGTTCGTACATAGATGATAACAAGAGCGAAGATAAAAGAAAGTTTAAAATGATTTAACATTAAAGATATCGACAATATACATACACACATACGCATATATATACTTATTTTTATTGAGCTCGTTAAATGACTCGTATTTAATTAAAAGTTATACGTATAATAGCAAATAAAGATAAACTACTATATTCATGAAGAAACGTAATCGAACATACATCAATTTCTAGGTTTTTTTTTTACTAATTTTTCCTTCATATATCTTCGGTAAATAAATTGAAAATAATTTTGTTCAATGTTGAAAATAGTATTATCTATATTTATTAATAAATTATGAGTTTCTAGTTTGCAGAATGCAAGATAAAAGATTACTTCGTCAAGGTTACATTAAATATGCTAATATACATATGTATATGTTTATTTATTTACTTTTATGTCCTTTTGGGATATATAGTAATCTCATATAATTCATCTCATAATTGCTTAAATATTTCTTTCCTCCAATATCTTATATCCTCTCTCTCTCTCTTTCTGTCTCCCTCCTTCTCTACATACTTGTATTATTTTTACATTACGATAAAAGAACAAGATATGATAAAAAAAGATGGAGAATTGAGTAAAAAATCTTGCAAAACCAAATTCAATTTTTAAGACATTAAATTGAAATAAATAAATAAATACGTACTTATTATATTCTACTTATACTAATCTTTACTTTTATATTTTTTTATTTAACTTGTAATGATAATATAATTTTCATTATAATTATATATATATATATATAATTATTTAACATCAAGAAAATAATAAATATTAGAAATTAATTTTGAAATTATTATAGGTACCCATTGGTGTGGAGATGGTGATATAGCAAAGAACGAAGATGACCTTGGTTTCTTTGCAAGTACTGATGCTTGTTGTAGAGCTCATGATATGTGTTTCAATAATATAAATTCAGGCGAAGAAAAGTACCGCCTTCTAAACAATGGAATTTTTACGAGGTTGTATAAATCATTTGTTATCTTTTTTTTTATGTATGTTGTTGCAATTTTTAATCTCGCTCGTGAGATATGTCTTATGTAAGTTATTTTTTTAAATGCATATGCAAATTTGTTTCAGATAGCAAAGACAATCGTGTTAATACGCATAATTTCGATAAATAAAGAGAAGAAAATACTAACATTTTTTTTCTTCTTTGATATCTTTTCTGTCGAAAGGATATATAAACGAAAAAGTATAAACAAAATCGTTTTGTTTTCTTCACAGATCACATTGTTCATGCGACTCTGCCTTTTACAATTGTTTAAAAAATGCTGATTCAATTGTTGCCACAAAAATTGGGTTCACTTATTTCGACGTTTTAAGTCCACAATGTTTTAACGAAGATTATCCTATTATAAAGTGCAACAAGTATTCTAGGTATGCATAAATTTAATTTTTTGATATTATCTTAATATTTTTCTTATTATAAATTTATTATATTATTATGTTTATTATAAAAGAAAAATTTCTGTTTTTTTCTTTTTTTTTTTTTTTTTTTTTTTAATCATTTTAGTCCTCTTCAACATAAATGCATTGAATATAGTCAAGATATGAATGAAGAAAAGAAATATCAGTGGTTTGATAATCCACCTTTTTAAATTTAAGTGTTATATTTTTATTTAAAATCGTAAAAAATGTGCTATAATAAACATATAAATTTGTTGTGATAATGTAGTAAATTGTAGTAATATTGTAATAATGTAGTCAATAGTAATAATATTTTAATGATTGAATGAAAATAGTAGTAATTCTTTTATACTTGATACTTTTTTATTTGATATTAATATTTATTTATAAATGTTTAATATATTAATTAACATAGTGCTTCGATGTAACCTTTCGGTGGTATTCCTCTTCCAATGATATGTGGTTTCGTTTTTGGAACCATTCTGTGAATAATTGTTAATTATTTATTAAGAATAATTTTTATATATACGGAGTTCTAATTCAAATATAATAATACATTAGAAAACTTACGTAATACAATCGATGATCGGACATACCGACAAGCAAAGAGTACAACCTGTACAATCATCAGTTACTTTTGGTATATGAGTTTCAGAATCAAAAGTAATTGATTGATAACCAGAATCGGCACAGGCCATGTAACATTTCCCACAGTTTATACACATATCCTGATAAAAAAAATAAATAAAAAAATAAAACAAGCTTCAGTAAAATAACATCAGCATGCAAATATAATTAATCTAAATTAATTATATACATCGTCTATTAACGCAACAACTTGCTGTTTGTTATTTAATTCTTTGTAAGCCCCAATATGAGACAACGACTTTCCGATAACATCTTTTATAGCTGGTACTGATCCAACTGGTTCTGGTGCTGGTCTTGTTGATGAAAAATTAATATCTAATGGATTCATTTTTTCTTTTAACTCTGCGATCTTCTTCTCTCGCAATTTTTGATATTCTCCAAAGTATGGTATATTCTGTAATTTATTAACACATGTGAATACAAATTCGAATTGATAATTTTGGTACCACAGTAGTATATAATATATAATAGTACTTACTTTACCAAGAGCATGTTGCAAAGAAACTGGTTTACCTTTTTGATGTTTAAAAGTAGGTGGGCTCTGACCATCCCAATCTTTTGTTTGTTTAAGACTCTTTAGATATAATAATGTTTTTAAACCGGTCACATAATCGTCGATAAGTGTAAAATCTTGATTTTGAATGGCACTGCAAACCTTTGAAGGTAACAAATAGCGATATTATCAATTGATATAATTATATATTAACAATCATTTTCAAACAAAATGATTAGCATTACTTGAAGAATAGATGCTCCACAATGTAAAAATTGCAAAGCAATTTCAGCGGAATCGATTCCACCTATACCAAGTATAGAAAATCCAGGAAGCCGTTTCGCAATAGATGACACAGCTCTTAAAGCTTGTGGTCTGGTTGCATTTCCAGACATTCCACCGTACGTAGTCAATTTGTTATATCCTACAGCAGGCCATGGTATCCCATTAGAATTTAATCCCATTAAACCTTGCACCGTATTAATGGCAGACACTCCATTTGCATTGCCTTCATAAGCTGCTATAGCTATCGAAACGATATCAGTAATGTTTGGTGTTAATTTAATGAAAAATGGAATTTTCACTGCTGCTCTGACCCATCTTGCAATGTTTCTAACTAACTCTGGATCCTACAAAATATTATTGAAATTTTATGATTGACTATTTAACTGATTGAAAAAGAAACAAATTGTTTATACAGACCTGTCCACATGCCAAGCCCATTCCAGATTCTCCCATACCATGTGGGCAAGATAAATTTAATTCTAAGGCATCAGCACCAGCTGCTTCAACTTTTCGTGAAAGTTCTGTCCAATCTGCACTGTTATAAGTGCACATTATACTAGCGATTACAATCTATATATAATACATATATTTCATGATTAAGAGAAATAATAATAATTCATAAAATAACAAATCATAAAATTTCCAGATATATAAAAACCTTAGTAGGGAAATCCTTCTTCAGTTCAGTAATACTACGACACCAATATGCTTCAGTCTTTTCAGATATTAACTCAATATTTAAAAAGCTACTTTGTTCAGGACCAAAATGGTGTCGTGATGTCGTTCCTTTAATGATACGCGGTGATACGTTAGTAACCAGATCCTAAAAAGTATATCATATATAATATGTTATATTTTTTATTACAATAATAAAATATACTTTATCCAACGAAAATGTTTTAGTAACAGCAAAACCCCAGCCAGTTTCAAAAGCTCGACGAATCATTGCACTGGTTGTACAGGGTGGTGCAGATGCAAGGCCAAACGGATTTTCAAATTTTAAACCACACATTTCGACACTTATATCGACTTCATCAATTGGTGTATGGAATTTTGGTAATTGTGGTGTATCTGGAACTGTTAAGCCATAGGATTCCTGTAAAACATTACAAATAGATATGTAATATAGTATAATGTGTTAGTTTAAGAAGTAAATATGTATGTACCTGTAAATATTTATGAATGTACCAAGCAGCCGTTTTACCATCATTTACAGATTCCACAGTAGTTTGAGCAACACCAGCCAAATCACCACCACAAAACACTCCAGGAACAGATGTGCACATGGTTTTTGTATTCACTATTGGTAAGCCCCATGTATTAAATTTTACTGGTGTCATAGCTTGTTTTACTGTTGATTATTTATTAAAATTAAATTATTATTAACTATTTGTATGTATATTAATTTGATTGGTTTTTTGTATCCATATATTAGTATTATTATTAATGTTTATATATGGATGCAAATAAATTTATATAAGTTACCATCCAAATCATGTAATCCCGATCCAAAAGCTGAAATAACGAAATCAGCTTTTAATCGAAATATTTGTTCATCATCCTCAACCCAGTCACCTTCGTCGTTCTTTTCAGTTCGACAAAATTCGATGGCAACGATTCTTCCATTACGAACAATCACTTGTTTCGGTGATTGGAAAGGTATAAATTCACATTTCTCTTCTCGAGCCAAATCAACCTAAATTATTACAAACGGATATTAATTTTCATTATCAAATAATATTTTTTAAATAATTATTATATATGTATGTATACATGATAACATATTAAATATTAATTATTGCCTATTATTATAACATTTATAACTATTAATTATTACTTACCTCTTCAGGGACAGCACGAATATTGGTAAAACCTTTTCTGAAAACAACATAGACTTTTTTAGCACCACATCTTAAAGCAGAGGTTGCACAATCAAATGCTGTATCACCGGCACCCAAAACTATCACATTTCCTCGAAGATGTGGTAATTCTTCGTTATTTTTACAAGGACACATTCCAGGTTTACTGCCTTTAGCTACAACTGGAAGGAAACTTTTCGATGTATAATATCCTTCGTTTGACGTCAGTCCAGAAAAGATTGTTAATGTTTTAGGTTCTGGAAGACCAATACCTAGAAAAATGGCTTTGTAATTTGTTTTAAAAAGTCCCTGAAACGAATAAAATATTTTTTATTGTTTCTGAATGTATTAAAATGATCGATAAATTCGACCGATTCGCGATAAATTTACCTGGATCGTTAAATCTTTTTCTGATAACGATCTACCCAACTCGATTTTTACTCCAAGATCTTTAACTAGATTTATTTCGAAATCTACTACG
This sequence comes from Vespula vulgaris, assembly GCF_905475345.1. Classification (NCBI taxonomy): domain Eukaryota; kingdom Metazoa; phylum Arthropoda; class Insecta; order Hymenoptera; family Vespidae; genus Vespula; species Vespula vulgaris. The sequence continues at coordinate 2,961,629 of NC_066603.1, read as the reverse complement.
TCATATGGAAGTCGATATTGTGGAATTTCGGAAGAACTTAGACCACCGATGTAATGATGTTTTTCAAAAATCGTTACATCATTGTAGCCTAAACGTGCAAGAAATGTAGCACAAGATAAAGATGCTGGACCACAACCGATCAATGCGATCTTCGTATCGGCATGTGGAACCGATTGATTAGGGATTCGTGTTTGAGGAACGTTCATTTGTTTGAAGATCTATAAAATAAAGAGAAGAAATAGAAAATATACATAAATATAATGATAAATTAAAAATGATAATTTAAAGATAAAATAATAATATATGATGATAAAATAAATATGACAAAATAAATAATATTAATGATAATCCGAAAGTATAAATAAATTAAAATGAATTCATACAGAATATGTTTGTAAAAATGTGAAAAAATAAATAAATTTATTAAATTAATCAAAATAATTTTCTCGAAGATCAGATATTTGAAATTGTTAAATAAATTAACTCTAATCGTTCCAATCAGCTGCTAACTATTATTGCATTTCTTTTTTTTCAAAATTTACAAACATTTATCATAATAAACGATTAATTTAAAAATGATCGAACATCTTTCCTTAGAATTCACAAAATTTTTTTTTATATTAATTACCAAATATATACATTTAACATTTTTTAAAATACATATATGTTAATAAAAAAATGTAGTTTACATCGGTAGCAAATTGTTGAAGACCACCAATGTTGATAGGGCCTTCTTCGCTGGCATGAAGATTACAGCCACCAACGCAAAGATCACTAGTTGGGCAGACCATTCCACATGTAAGACCCAAAGGATTATCTGAAAAAATTGCTTTAGCTGCCCCATAATAATTTTTGTTCGATATTGAAGTAATAAAAGATTTGATGTCCAATTGAGTTGGACAGGATTTTTGACAAGGTGCATCAGCACATTTTAAACAACGTGCAGCTTCTTTTAATGCACCTCTTTCGCTCAGTGTCGTATGTTTGATGTCATCAAAATTTTTTTTAAGCGATAAGCAACTCTGTAAAATGAAATTCAATATAAAAGTAAATATCTTCATTACTTCTCGAAGTAAATATCTTCATTATCTAATCGAATTAAAAATGTTACGATAGTTATTAATTACGTTATACGATAAAAATATTTATTTACATCACAATAAAATAAATATGTCTGACTACTTGAATTTGACGAAGACACGAGATTTAATCACTGATAACTGATAGTTCGTAGTAAGTTCTTTAAACTAATAAATAATAGATAAATTGGAAACTCGGTTAAAAACAATTTCAACACAGTGAAATGTTTTATGAGAAAAACTTTAAAAATATAGTTTATTAAACTTACGTCACATTTGTCGTTGATATTTCTCTTCCATTTTTGTTTCTCTTTTTTTGTAATTAACGACGGGACAAGATTTGCAAACGATTTTGTTTTTGGATTTAATTGTAATATATTCTGGAAACATGAATATATTTTAAGAAGTATATTGATAACCATACGAATATATAAATATGGAATGAAAAAAAAAAAAAACATTATTATTAGTAGAAAAAAAAATTATTAATATATATATATATATAAATATAATTAAAATTAATTGTAATATATTCTTAAAAAATTCCATATACGCACAGTATTAAAAACTGTACAAAAAAGTATGAAGTATGCAAAACAAAATTATTAATCTATTGCAGACAGACTGTCTAACGTATGAGTGTTTCGTCTGAACGAGAAGTTTTCGGAATATTTAACGCAAAAGTGAAATATGCTTGAAGATTCTATTATAACAATGATAAATTTTGTTATAAGAAAAGAAACTTTTGCAAAATAATAAACAGGATATTAATTAATAATTTATTAACGATTATTAACATTAATTTGTTGTTTTAAAATTCTGTTCAGCATGATATTAAATCGTCTTGAATATTGTTATATAAAACTAATAATTAATAAACTAAATATAATAAATGAATTACAGTAATATAAATATAATAAATTGTATAAAATGTTTGAACAAATGAAATACTTGATTATTAGAGATATATCGTTTAAAAAGAAAGGTCAACGTAAGATAACTGCAGACGCGTAAGTTACGTTTAAAAAAAAACGAAACTGTTAGAAATTCAATACCAAGATAAGATAAGTTCATGTTAGAAAAAACAATTTAGATTAGAGAGAATGAATTGTTATGTTTGAATAGATTACAAACACACGTCTAAGGCCAAATCTTAGAACGATAAAAATGCTTAGGCTACTGTTTGCAGACACGCATCTGCAAAGTGTTAATATTAAAAATATAATAAATTATTTAAAAGAAAAATAAACTAAAGAAATACTCGATGATTTATACATCGTAAATATGTAATTTTGTACTTACTTCAATGTCGGGTATATCTTTGCTAATAAAAACAGACGTAGCCATTCTTTAACCTCTATCTAATGATAAAATACACAATTGCACTATACCAAAGAAAAAATATTAACACACTTTTTATTTCTTACACCAATTCACTAATAAAATAGTTTTACGTGTTACTGAAGCATTTTACTTCGAGTTACCGAATAATTAAATCTATTGTTATTTAGATCCTAGATCTGTTATCGTGAAACGTAGTTACAACTTTCTTGACATTACGTCTGCTGCATGAATGAATTCAAGTAGAAATGGCGACTGAAAATTCACTATATACACACATACATATATATATACATACATATACGTACATATATATCACTTATATCATACATGGTATAAACTCCAAAGATAACTCGATATATATGTATACACATGCATGAGTGATGTATCAGATATAGACAAAGAAAGGCATCGATTATGACGCCCATATAATGTACATATATACGTATATATTTGCTTTCTGTTGACGATTAATCACCGGATATTGAAACAACATTTATTAGATAAGGGATTACTTAAGCTACTTGCGCACTAAATCGACGAAAGATCAAAAAATTCAATGACTTGAATTTCTCAGTATTGTAATGTCTGGTATCAATGGCAAGATTACATACAGACAAAAACGAAAACGATAAAATCGGACCTCTTGAACATTGCATGTGTCTGGTCTTCAAGAAAGTACGACTTATAGCTTACATCTGATTCAATGTATTTTAATAATTGCATCGAGTCGACCGTCTTTTTCTAGCCGTAACCCGATGATCGACAGGAGTCAGTGATCGCAATATTGCAACTTTGCAACATATTGCAATATTGTAACGCAATCTTACAAATTGTAAACGCAGAGCACATTCTTTTAAATATTGAGATATGAACATCTTCATTGCAAATGAAATGATCCCAGCGCTACCATAAAAAATAAAGGGAACTGGTAAAGATTTAAAAAGAGAAAGAGAAAAAATAATGAGAAGCAATGAGATCTATAATTATTAATGGAACAGATATCTTTTCCCGATGGTCCTTAGGATCTCCAGAGAATATAAAAATTCTTGCATCGACAGAAAATATATCATTGCTGCTACTGTTTCTTTTTCTTTTTCTTATTCTCTCAAGTTTCTTTTCTTTTTTTCTTTTTCACGCGTAAATTCAGAGTTTAATAATCCGCGAACGTTTTTGTACTTCAATTTTCTAATGGAAAATATATTGTTTTTTTTTTGTTTTTTCTATATGTGCATAATCTTTCCGACTTTCTACTTGCTGCGCGTCGCATAGACGCTATAATCTAAAAATAAAAACTTACGTACGAATCCTGATCTGCCATGTCAAAAATATTAAAATTATAATGGATCTAGATATTGGTCGGAATTTTATACATCAGATCACTCATTTCAACTAAACTTAAGAATGAACTTGAATGCTAGAAATCAAAACGCTCGAACAAGAAAAGGTTTCTACCTATTTCGTCACTTCACTATAAAATCCTTGATCTATTCGTTCGCTTTACACCCAACTGCCATTTTCTCGGTCCTCCCCTCTTTCACTGTAAGGGATCCTTGACTCTACTGGGCGTAATACAATTTTCTAACGATCGAAAATCGTTTATAGAATTACTATATCTTCTATTCTTATATACCGATCGATATTTCAAAATTATATATCTCTACATGTAACTACAAACGTTATATGTGGTCTTATAATAGTAGACTACGATTGTACTTAATTACAGATTAAATCTACCGACTTGTAATTTAAAGTTTCTCTTTCCAAATCGAATAATACATTCACAAACATAGAAGAGATCTATCATTGCATGGAAATCTGTAATTTACTTATTTATATTGTCTTCTATAGTCTTCAATCAGTTGCGTGGACGAACGAAAGTCATTAATTAAACGATCTCTCTCTCTCTAGCGAATTCTATTCAGACTATCATAGATGATGTTCGAGTTGTATTTTAATGTTACTAATAAAATATACGAATAAGAAGAAGAATACAAATAAAATAATTACGCTGAATATGGATAAGTATGATATAGAAAAACCAATGCAACGTCGAATCGAACCAAATTTTCATTTAAATGTAAGCGTATCTATTATTTATTATATGGGAACTTGGCCACCAGAAGGAAAATATCGTTCGTTGTATATCTTTTGTACGATATGCAGTTTCACATTTATGTTAGGAATTTTTTTGTTAACCGAAATAGCAAATCTTATATTAAGTTTGAACGATTTAGGAAAATTAATTGCTGGAGCAACGCTTCTTATGACTAATTGTACCCATGCATACAAGGTTTGTCTTACAAAAAAATATAGTATTGTAGTATTTAATTAAAATTAAAAAAAAAAATCATTCATTTTAGATAGTAATAATTCTTTATCGGCAAAAACGTATACAAAATCTTTTAGATATAACGAGAAATGAAATATTTGCTCGACATAATATTAAATACAAATGTACAGTGACTCAATATACTTGGCAAGGAATTTTTCATCATATAGCTTATCAAAGTTTTGGTACAGTGGCAGTACTTTGTTGGGGTTTTACACCCATTGCTGATCTTATTGCTGGAAGATCAAGAAGATTACCAATGGAAGGTTGGTATCCTTACAATGTGACTGTTACTCCAGCTTTTGAAATTACTTCCTTGCATCAGACTGTGGCTATCTTCGTTGCTTGTTTTCATAATGTAGCTATGGATACTTTAGTCACTGGTCTTATCACTGTTGCATGTTGTCAGCTTTCAATATTGAGTCAGATTGTAGCTTCGATAAAGAATTATAAGCAAGTAGAAAAAATTGATATTATAAAAAATATAAACGATTGTTCTCAAGAAGAAAAAAATTATTATGATGTTCCATATGAAACTCTAAAAAGATGTGTTATACATAATAATGTTATATTCAGGTTTGTCTTAACTTATTTAAAATAGAATGTTATATAAAATAGAATATTAATTAATAGAAATTATTAATCTAACAAATATTTTTTTTATATTATATATATATATATAGTTTCATCAACGAAATACAAAATATTTTTGGTACAATGATTCTCTTACAATTTTTTGTCAATTGTATCATCATTTGTTTAATCGCTTTTAACATTTCACAGGTAAATATTTCACTTTATCTAAATAATCATCAATATTATATCTCACGATTTAAATTAATTTATCGATTACAGATGAAAATCTATATTCCAGAAATTTTGTTTGGTATGCTCATGTATATGTGTTGTATGACTTATCAAATCTTTATATATTGTTGGCATGGTAATGAATTACAATTACATGTAAGTATCATTTTATATTATTAAATATTATTGATAGTTTAAAATTATTTTTTCTAAAATTGAAAATAATTACAGAATACGTATGTTAGTACAGCAGCTTATTCCAATGATTGGTGGAATGCTGGGAATCATTTTAAACGTGCGTTACAAATAATAATAATAAGAGCCCATCGACCTCTTATTTTAAGCGCTGGAAAGGTCTTCACATTATCATTAAATACTTTTGTCAACGTAAGTATATCGATGGATTAGATATTTTTTATAAAAATATAAAAATTAACTATTCTAATCTTTCTACTAGCCCTTTGTAGTATATTACTATTGATTTATTATTACTATATTTTTCTAGATTTCGCGAGTCATCTTTAATGTGACATTTTATTTAGTTGAATAAAACAAATAAGTAGATTATTTTAATTAAAAAAATTGCTTCCATAATATATATGTACATACGTGAAATGCATGATAATAAAAATCAGAAATATTAAATAAAAAAAATAATTATATTGCGAAGGGCTAAATTCTTTCCAAACTTCGATAAAAATTTAATCAATTCTAAATTATAGATTTTACGAATGTCTTACTCCATTTTCACGGTACTGCAAAATGCAACAGCTGATTAGCATCTGATTATTATAAGTATACAAATGTGTACGTGTGTATGTGTATACATATATATATATATATATATATATATATATATATACAAACACATATTTAATTGCAACATATCACAAATAACTGTTTTCATTCATTCGAGACTTTTCAATCACGAAGTTATAATTTGTTTAAAAATAATAGATAAATAAAACTATTCAGTCGCTTAAAGATATTCTATCATAACGGCTATTCCTTGACCTCCACCAATACATGCAGAACCAATACCTAATTTACCAGCCTTTCTACGTCTGTAAATAACAGATAAATAAATAAGGCGATATTTTTCAAAAATAATAAGCACAAACGTTTCAATTTTACTTACCTAAGTTCGTGTACCAAATGAGCGGTAATTCTACTACCGGATGCACCCAATGGATGACCAAGCGCAATCGCACCACCATTTACATTTAATTTATTCAAATCTAAATTGAGTTCTTTGGCGCAAGCTAAAGTCTGAGCACCGAAGGCCTCGTTAATCTGCAAAAAAAATTATTATTATCATTATCTCTCAATATTAAGAAAGTAAAGAAACAAAAAATCGGTAATATTACCTCAACAAGTTCAATGTCATCCAGCGTTTTACCTGTACTTTTAAGTAAATTACGTATCGCTGGGACTGGTCCAATTCCCATAATACTAGGGTCCACACCAGCGACACTGTATCCTACTAAACGTGCCAATGGTACCAATTTTTCTTGTTTAACAGCTTCTTCACTTGCAAGAATCAATGCTCCTGCACCATCACAGACACCCTAAAAATAACGAGAATAATTATTTTAACATTGTCGTTTATAAAACATTAATTAAACATTTAAAATTTCCATTACAGATGCCGAACCAGCGGTGACTAGACCATCCTTTTTAAACACAGGATTCAATTTTGTTAGATTTTCTTTTGTCGTTTTAGGTCTTGGATGTTCATCTACTGAGACTGTTACATCTTGTTTCTTAATTTTCACGGTTACTGGAGCAAGTTCTTCTTTAAAACGACCAGCATCGTTTGCTAAAAATAACATTTATATAATTTTTTATTGATATCGAGTATTATTATTAGATAAATTTACCAGTTTTCCATAATTGTTGACTCCTCAAAGCAAATTCATCAACTTCTGCTCGTGTTATATTATATTGCGCTCCAAGCTTTTCCGCAGTTAAACCCATAGGTAAATTACAATAGGTATCATATAATCCAGCCCAAAGAGCATCCTCGAATTCATGTTTCTGACCTAAAATTGTTCCAAAACGAACGCCTCGGACAACGAATGGTACTTGGCTCATATTCTCAGCACCTCCGGCTAAAACGATTCTTGATTCGCCTGTTAGAATATTCTAAAATGTATTTTAAAAAATTAAAATTCGCCGACATACACACATACATACATATATGTAGGAGAATTTTAATTTTCTATTTTCATTTTTAATCCATATATATATATATATATATATATATATATATATATTTAATCCATATATATATATATATATATATATATATATATATATATATGTATGACAATATGTTTCATTGATAAGTACACTTGATGATTTTCAATTCTCATCCATTCGAATGTGTGTTTCATAAGCATAGTTTAATGTAACAATAATTATTCTTATCGTTATCAACCAACCTGTGCCGCATTAACGATAGATTGAAATCCAGAACCACATAATCTGTTTACTCCTAAAGCAGGTCTGTCTAATGGTATACCAGTTTGTAGTAAAACATGACGTGGTAAAAAGGCACCATCTGCAGATGCCAACTATAATATATATGTAATAACTAATTATATAATGAAAAAGAAAGAAAGAGAGAGAGTTAATATATTATATTAAATTTTATAAAAATATTAATTATTATTTCTTAATAAATAAAAGTACTGATTGTAAGTTCGCATACAGACAATATTATTTAAATTTTCTTTAGCGACATAAATAATATTGTAAATATATACGTACGGTTAATACTTGTCCGAAAATAACGCTATCAATTTTTTCCGGCTTTATACCTGCCGATTGCATAGCAGCATTCGCTGCAACAACAGATAATTCGGTTGCAGTTTTGTTTGTAAAAACTCCACCCATTGTTCCAAATGGAGTTCGCTTTGCAGCAACAATGAAGATACCTGAAAAAAAGTATTTCATAGTTTCATTAATCTTTTTTTTTTATCATTTTATTTTATTCTATTCAATAACCAATCAGTTGTATAATAAATAATAGCAATTCTAACAATAAATTTTACGTATGATAAATTAATTCCATTAATTTTGTTATTTCTTATCATTGAAATTATGTTTTTATATAATATATTAATTATGTTTAAATCTCTTTCATTATCATCTGTTAAAATTTCGCTTTTATTTTACTATTTCGATTAAATTCGGAACGAATTATTTAAGGAACGACGTATTATTATTAACTTATTTATAAAAACAAAAATTTCTCTTTTTTTTTTAAGAGAAATAAGCAGTATTTTTGGAAATATACACAATACAATACGTTATCGAAAAATAGATGAATGAACAGTGTGTTGTTAACAAATTGGATAAGGGAAGATCCAAAACATTAGGAAAAATAAGAGATGGGTATTTCTAAAACAAATAGTTCATAATTGAGGGAAATGTATCGAACTATTTGACTGAATTCAGCATTGAAAAATTTGACATTGTAGAATATTACAATTTTTATCAGAACGATAAGCATAATCATAATTATATATTTGTAATTATACTTCTTCGCAAGTAGCATAATACATGTGCATGTGAACTTACGAAAAAAGTATAGTTATAAATAAGAAATCTTAAATTATTTATGTTTTCCTTTTACATATTTTTCTAATGGCAATATGAAAAAAAAAAAACAAAAGATGTGGCTTATTACTATTGTATGAACAAGATATTTAAACAAACAATATTTTTGCAAATTATTTTGCGAACATCATTTGTCGACATTATATTGTAATATTTGTTTATTCAATGAGAAATCAATTCATACGAGAAGATCGTAGGGTATCATTGAAAAAAATACCGATGACTTTGAAATATCGCAAAAAAGTGACCTTGAAAATAAATTCTTCCCGTAAAACTATATATAACGGAGATATCTGAAATAATAATAATCATACTGTATAATTTGTGGACTAATATAGATCATAGAGAAATGGAATCGTTTATATTGAAAATTATTTTCGATAAATAACACAAAAGAATCGAATGAAAAATAAAAAATAATAGAAACTGTTTAGGAATTAACATATGTTCTTTTCTTGTTCTGATTTATCGATTATAGATCTTCTGAAGTAATAATTACTTACCTTTTGTTACGATCGACATTTTGTAATATAATATAATATAATATAATATATAACAATTAAAAATAAAAAATTATCAAAGAACTATTCACAAATGATGGATGAAAAGCACACTGATTATTTTCACTCCATTCGTATGTATTTATTGAATACGTTGTGCTGTATCACTAACAGACAAAGTGGGAGTGGAGCCATTAAAAATGTCAGGGACGACGCAATCGAATTCAGAACCCTAAGTCTTCGATAAAAATTTTTATTTATATTAAATATAATTGGCAATAAAAATAAAGAAAATTTGTTAATTAATATACTTAGAAGTTATATTACATTTCTATTAATTTTATTGAATATAGAATTAACACTTTTTCTTTATTATTTATTTACGAATATAATTAAAGAATGCAATTTTATATCATTTTCTTTCTGACGGATTTTGAATTTAATTTCAATAATAATTCGATACATGAATTATAATATTTTACTTTTTTACATTGTTACACACAACGAAATACTAATAACAAACAGTAATGCAATAATTCTTTTTAGAAATTTTATGTTACTTATTCAGTTTAAGATCAATGAAGAAAGGCAAATATAACGTATTTTCTTAAACTAGTCCGATGTTTGCTTTTCTTTTTATGTATAGATAACATAAATTGAACCCTGATTCATAATACTTTGACAATGTCTAAAGTCCAAACCAGTTATTAATACGACACTGATACGTTTATATTTACGATATGTGTTATTATTTAGCGAAACAAATTCTATTTTTCTTTTAATTTTTATTTTTAATGTGATCATAATTTATTATATAAATTAAAAAAAGAAATAGAAATTAAATATTAATACTAATCGTCGCTGTAGTATTGAATCATTAAAAATTAAATTACATATGTATATTTAAATATCTATTATGAGTGTATACTTGCAGCAGTATTATTTTAGTTTCATACATTTAAAAAAAAAATTAAGGTCATGACACACACAGGTTATAAACACACTCAAAGTATTTCTTACATTTCTATAGGATACTATTACACCATTAGGATTTTTATTGAATTGTTTACTTTAAACAGTCAAATCAAAGTTCATGCATAAATGAGATAAATATGCATTAAAGTCTCGTAGAAGAAATTTTATAACTTCATTAATACAATAAATTTTAGTCTACGACATAAAAAAATAGCTATTAAGAACAGTTTCTTAAAACTTCATACTATTTTTTTGTAAATGATAAAAGAAATCATTTATATAATGAAGGCTTATTTAATTTTTATTTTATAGAAACTTATTGTTACTCCAAAGAATGTTAATAACAATCTTTTTCTAATTTGGAAAATATTTCTATATTACTATCTTAGTCAAGAAGTTATATTATAATAAAGTATCTTTGATATTATATTTACATGTAATAAAATAATAGATTTTTGCATACTCGTATTTATAATATTTCTTAAGACGACTTAAATACTTATGAATGCAAAATAATAAAAAATCGTTATTTAATAATTATTAATAAAAAGCACGAAATTTTATCTATTTGTTATAAGACAATCATCAGGACAAATCGATTGGCACACACTTCTTTTTATTTATCGAGTATTTCAATTTACTCTTGTTACTTTGTGTTTCTTAGAGATATCAAATACAGAATAAAATTATGAAAACATTTTTTTTTTCTGTTGCTTATACTATTTTGATAAATACATGGACTAAAATAGAGAATTGTATAATAACAATAGTCATGTAATATCTACATCAATGTCATTTGTTTGTATAGTCTATGTCTTGAAAACATAAAAAGTATAGTAAAAAGTTTCCTTCTAGTGAGACTTCAATAACAATACATTCTATGTTTACAAGGGAGATCGTAATAATTAGCTTACAAAGAACTTTCTTATTTTTCCTCTATTTGTTTGTTAGTATATTCTCAATAATACCAGCTTGTTTAGTACACTCCAATGCCTGCAAATAATTTAACCAAAATATGATACTACAATTTCTTTAAAACTAAAAACTGAAAATTTTAAATATATATACAATTTTTTATTATATATCTGTTTATAGAAATGTTTTCTATACTTACACACATGTAAATTTTATGCATTTGTTCCGCCGCTTGTGAAGACGAAAAAACTGCTTTCAAGGTACGGCTTGTAGGAGGCTCCAAAGCATGATCAATGGCAGTCCAAATACATTTTTTCCCTTCAAGCTGGAGAAAATAAAAAAATTTTGAATAACGAAACAATTTACAATGATTTCATACAATTTTTTTTTTTATATCATTCTTATATTCGTTAATAAAAATAAAATATATTACCTGCATTTCGGTGCTCATACTAATAATCGTATTACTCAACATTTCTCCGGATCCATCAGCCTTTAATATTATTTTTTCACCAAAAATATTCATATCATAATATATTGCCAATGTTCCTAAAGCTATCTGTATCCATTTTGTTCCATCATTTGATTTTGTATATAATGTTGCTCTTTTCTCAAAAATTAATGAACCTTCATCTTCATCATCATCTTCATCATCAACATCCTCTTGATCATCGATTTCATCATCGATCTCATCAACACATTCTTGATTTTCTTGCACAATTCCACTGTTATACTTGATATCTACATAACAAATATAGATGCATATAAAACAAAGACATAATTTATTACATTTAACTGTAAGACTCAGATTATTATTATACAACTTATTAAAAAAATTAAATTTTATTTCAACATACTGTGAACAATGATATAATTCACAAAATTATAAAAATCAATCATAATTCATAAGATATCAAATATACCGGTAAAAAACGAAAACAAAATCCGATATTATCTCAAGAAATATATGTATTTAAGAAATTATATATTTTTTTTCTTACTATATGAATTTAAGGAAATATAAACAATACAAAATACTTTTTAAAACTAATTATAAATTGGGTAGATAACATTTCCAAACTTACATAATATAATAAAATATATAAATTATATGCTATTATATTTGATATTAGTTGCATTAATATTATTAATAGTTCTCTATCATTTAGTGTATACTTTTCAGAAATCATGTAATCATAAATCACTTATTTAATATCTAGGATTATCGTAAATTAACATTTGCACTTAATTTTTATTATTATTATTGTTATTATTATTATTATTATTATTATTATTATTATTACGTCAATGTAGTTTATTACAAATGGAAAATCTTATTTAAAATAATAACATAAAATTTGAGAAATTACACAGGATAACAAATAAATGAAAAAATGAAATTTGTCTTTTTGGTTTATATATTATAAATGAAAATATTAAAAATAAACATAACGATTAAATAGTTGACCATAATTATTATATAAATACATATTATTTTCGTTAAATATCATTGTGCTTAATTATATTACATATCCATATATCTTTCATTTATTTTTGATCTATAAAACATATTGGTTTAATATTAACCAAAAAAAAATATTGTTACATTGAAATATCTTTATATTATCGCCAATTTAATACAAAATATATTTATTCACTGGAAGGAGATACTATATATCAAAAATTAATTGATTCATAAATAATACAAGCACTGAATATGATATGTAAATCAAAAGAATTTCTTAAATTAAAATAATATTTCAATAAATTGAATAACATTCTGTTCACAAAAAGGTATTATCATCTAATATCGCTAAAGCTATATTATATGCGACTTTTAATATGAAAGTTATATATTAAATGTAAAAATGCATTTCTTTGCTCTCTTAACAATTTTTTATTATATGATATTCAAACTAGAAATGAGTAATACTCGATTGTATTATATTATAAAATGTGTTTACTACACATCTATTTTGAAAAAAGTAAAATAATTTCAATATGAAAATTTGTAGAATGTCTTACAAAGGCAATCAATTAAATCATACAAGCTGTCTATAAAAACAAAACTTTGTAAATATTATCTCCAATATGTTAATCGTCAATTTAAATAAGGCATTATATGTATTTTTACATTTCTTATATACACTTACATTTACAGTAATGTTATACAATTGACATTTTACAGAATAGGTATATCGCTCAATTTATAAAATTAAATATCGTTATACGTACATAAATTTAATTATAAAACATTCTACATAATAGAAAAAGAAAAAAGAAAAAAGTACTTCATGCAATAAAAACTATAATGAACATCAGTGATGACTATTAAGCAAAAAAATTAAGATTAGCTACCTTGTTCACTTTGTCTTTCACGTAGCGTTTGTTGTACTTCGTCGACAATTTTCTTAAATTCCGCAGCCAAGTTCGAAGTTTTAAATTTAACTGCGAGTTCTTCGACACATGGAGTTTCTTCCGCATGATTCATACCTGCCCATATCCATGCTCGATCCGACGTAGAAAGTGAACGAAACTCTGTATCTGGGTTGATTAGAAAATTACATACAACTTTGTGAACTTGTTCTCTACGTAATAATAATCGATATGATCCATATTTGGCATGATGCAAAATTTTCATTTCTCCAACTCCTCTTTCTTTCCATTCTTTTGTAGCATTATTGTATCTATATAACTTGGCTCTATTACAAAATACTGCAAAGATATGTATTTTCAATTTAGTATGATATTATTAGATATAAAGATCAAGAAATAAAATAAGTAAAGTTAAATCAAATCATTACTTTTTTCTTCATCTTCTTCACCAGTTCGTACTTCAATAGCATCTGGCATTGGAATAATAGGTTCAAAGTGAGGATCGTGTTCCTGATCATTTTCATTTTCACTACACTCATCTTCGTCGTTATCATTTTTTTTATCCCTGTCTCGTTGGTCTTGTTTTATTTCTTCTATTGTTATCGATTTACTAGGAACTGAAGAAGTTACTTTGGAACCAAACACAGATAAACCAGTTCCAGCAAAAGAAAAGTTCGGATCTGTGGAAAAAAAATTATATAATGTATTGTAATTTTTTTAAATAATTAATGTTGATTCATACCTTTTTTAAAGGCTTCTGTTTGTGGGGCTTTCTGAGCTAAAGCAGAAAATGTTACATTACTTTGCGTCAGGAAATCACCAGTGTTATCATCCTTGTTAGATGTGTCTTCTGCTAATGTAGAATCAGTTGAACCAAAGGTTAAGTTACTTGAAAATGGTGCTGAAGTATTACTAAATATTGAGCTTGCGGATTTCGTTTCGAAAGTAGGTGCAGTTGATATTGTACTGGGTGTCACACCAAATATTATTGTTGAAACAGAGGTAGTAGCTGGAGGTAAATTACTAAATATATTTTTAAAAATTAATGACGAACTGTTTCCTGTTGTATTTAAAAATGATTTCTCCGATCCTGCATCTACTGATTTTGATGTACCTCCACAAATCTGATTTCCAACATTTTCTAATGGATTTGAATCTATTTTAACTGCAGTTTCAAATAAAGATGTAGAAGATGTGTTACTAGGAATAAATTTTGGCTTGCTAAATATATTCCTACCAGCAGAAAAACTGCTGGATTGTTGATTCGTACCAACTGGTTCACAAATTTTTACGTTACTATTGCCAAACCATTTTGATAATGTATTATTTGAATCCTCCGTAGATTTATTAGATTGACCAATTGATCCACTTGTTATCAACTTATCATTTAATGTAGGTTGAGAAGGTGATGCTCCAAATATAAATCCAGTTGATTTCTTGTCATTGAAAGCAATAGATTTGTCTCCAAAAGATAATGAAGAAATATCGAATATGTTATAAGTAGTAGGTGTATTTGGTTTAACTGAGACTGCACTTTTTGCATCAGAATTATCTGTTTTTGTTACAAATGAAATTTTAGTAGATGCATTTGTTTGAGCATTTCCATTTCCATTATCTGAAGTTTTAATTTCATTAATGTGTGAATTTATATTAATAGGAGCAGTATGTGTCTTCGAAGTTGAGATTGTTGAACTTAAAGTTCCATTAGTCTTTAATTCTCCTTGAACTTGGAAATCTTCAATCGGTGGTGTACTTGGTTCTATGCATCCTATACATCCTGGGCAATCCTCTTTTTGCTTGTAAGCATAAAAATTCTCTGGCAATTGTAATTTTAAAGCAGCAGCTTTCTCTTCAGGCGTAACTTTTAATTCGTATACAACCTGGATATCTTGAGAGGACTTTGCATTTTGTTGTTGTATTTGTTCATCTTGAACAATTTCATTGTTTGATGATAATTTTTCTGATTTTCTGGCATTATCAATAGCTGTTTTAAAATCTGCGGCAATTTCTGAAGTTTTAAAACGACACGCAAATTGCATGTACTCAATTTCTCCTTCACTGTAATCTGCAGCATTCCACAGCCAAGTTTTTTCATCTTTTGGTTTGAATTCTACTTCTGGTAAGACACAATGATTTAAACATAATTTCAGTACTTGATCTCGTCTCATTATCAGTCTTAATTTTTTAGTTTGATGATGTCTTAATAATTTAATATCACCTAATCCACGTTCCTTCCATTCTTTAGCTACAGAATCATACCTGAATAATTTAGCTCTATGACTATAAAGTATTTCTTCGTCTTCTTCTCCAGTTTTAACTTCTATCTCATCTGGCATTGGAATTATCGGTGAAAAATGAATATCATCACTTTCAACGACTTCTTCGTCACTGGTTTCTGCACCACCAGGTGATTTTGCAGGAGATTTTGCTGTAAAATTAAAGCCAAAAGACTTCCCAGGAAAACCAAATGTGAATTGCGTGTCTTGAGACGTTGGAGTACTTGGTTGTTGCGTTCCTCCAAATATACTTTTTGTATCTGTACTAGACTTTATTGGTGTGCTAAGTTGCACTTTACTTGCAGACTCATCTGTAGTTCCATCTACTGATTTATTCATTCGGAATGTAAATCCACTTGTTGTATCTTTAATAGATTCTTGAGGAATACCAAAAGTAAATGTAGGTTTTGATTCAGTAGGTATTAAACCTACACTGAAACCACTTGTCTTTTGTTTAGGTGGCATAGATGGATCTTTAGGGCTATCACAAGCAACACAATAATTATATGTTTCCAAATTGGAAATATAACATTCCTTACATTCCCATGAACCAGAAGGTTTTTTGAACAGCTGAGAAAGTGGCACTTGTTGAGAAGATGGTGTGGATTCAACTGCTCCAGTAGGTACACTAGAAGTTGCAAGAGTAGACGATTCTCCGCATGCTAGACATTTTGATTGTTTACCATCGTTTCTAGTATAACATGCATTACATTCCCAAGATCCTGGAGATGGCTTAAATAATTCTGATAATGGTACTTGTTTATTTTCTGCAATTACGTTTGATGTTTCGGATATTTTTTTATTTTCATATTTTTTCACATCACTAGAAATATTATCTTTTTTCTTTTTCTGTTGATCATTTATAAGTATATCATAGAATTTTGATGCTTGCTCTGGGCTTTTAAATGTTATAGAATATGATTCTAACTTATTCTCTCCCTTAGTATCATAAACAACCCAATTAATAACATTTTTATTTATAGACTTAATATTAAATTTCATTTCTGCTAATACATCTTGATTATAACAGACTTTTGAATCCTCTTCTCTATGCATTAATAAATTCAAATTTCCTGTTTTTATATTCAATATAATTTTCATCTGTCCAGTACCTTTATTCTCCCAATTTTTATTATCTTTGCATTGTCGTTGAAGAGTTGCTTTTTGTTCAAATAAAACTTTTGTTTCACATTCCTCTTGGCCAGATAGTTCAGATTTTTGAGTGATACCGCTTGTTGTAGTTGCAACAATTAATGTTGCAGGTGCAGGTGCATGCGGTCTTCTTAATGAGACACGAGACGCTGAAGTTGTAGAAACAATTGCTGCTGTTTGAGACGTAGTAACTGTAGTCACGTCACGTATACCAATAGAAACAGCAGTTGTCGTTGGTTCAGAATATGAGGGAGAGATCGTATTTGATTTTAAGAAAGAAAAACCAGTTACTTGCGTTGTTACAGGCGTAGATACATTTTTGGTTGTTGTCGAGGTAATTATGATCTCAGGTGTTTTGGTGAATTCAGGTTTATTGAATGAAAAACCTACGAATGGACTTACTTTTTGTGTTTCATTTTGTTTCTGGGATGTACTTTCTATCCCAGTAGAAACCGTTTGAATGACGGGCTTTGAAGTGAAGGAAAATCCACCAACAACAGCTGTAGTTGCAGCAGTTTTTTCTTTATCCAACGGTACATTATTTATGTTTGTTGAAGTAACGAGAGATGATGAATGATTGTTCTCTCCTTCCGAAACTTTAACATTGGTTGCTGTTTTGTTATCGGTTTCATTAAATACTTTTTCATTAATAGATGTTAAGCTAGCTCTAGCACTATCAAAATGTTGTTTGAATGAGAGAGCTTCTTCTGCAGTTTTGAATCTGATACAAAGTTTCTCAATTTTCACTTTTTCATCTGCAAAATCATTCGCAACCCAAATCCAAGCTTTATCATTATTTGGCATACTAGTTAACTCCATGTCAGGTCTTAACATATGATTTGCACATATTTTTAAGACTTGTTCTCTACGCATCAACAAACGAACTTTCCCTTCTGCATTTTTTAATAATTTAACATTTCCAACGCCTCGTTCTTTCCATTCTTTATCCACAAAACGGAAAAGTTTTGCGCGTGCACAATATAATGTAACTTCATCTTCTTCGCCTGTTGTAACTTTAACTTCAGCAGGCAATGGTATGACAGGAACAAAATCTGGTATTGGATCGTGTTCTGGTTCATGTAGTTCAGCAGAACTATTTGGTGAACTAACTGTGTGTGCTTCGATATTATTGCTTTTTGGTGTTTCCGATAATGAAATATTTGCTGGTGTTGATGTAAGTGTTGCAGGCAAAGGAGGTAAATTGACAGTTGTTGGAATAGTAGCTTGAGATGGCATAGAGATTTGATAACAATGTGGAACATTCTGTGATTCTGTAGTACTTGCAACAGTAGAAATATTTCCCATTCTATATTGAGCAGGGATAGTAACACTCAGAGTAGGTTGCACCAATGGCACTGTAGTTGGTAGCGTATCTGAAGTAGTTATTACAACATTTACAGGTGGAGATTTCTTAGTAGAATTATCTTTTATTATAGTTTGAGGCTTCGTCACTTCAATTTTCTGCATTGGCATTTGCAATGATATATTTGTTGGAGGTGGTATAAGATCACTCAGTTGAGTTGCCAATCTTGATGCAGCAAACAGACCTTGTTGTAACATGTCCGGTACCTTAGGTCGATTAGGATACAGCATAGGCATTGGATAAACATTCGGAGGATATAAAGGTGGAATTGCTTGTGCATTTGGATCAGTAAATGGTAGAGTTCCTTGATAGTAACCTTGGAAAGCTGTTGCTGGTGGATACACTAATGGTGAATAAGGATGTCTATGAGATGGTGGAAACATATTTCCAGAAATGGAAGATGTTGGAGCTGACTGATTGGTTGTATAATTTATATCACCATAATCTTCTTCTCCAAGAACATATAAATCGTCTTCTATATTAGGATTAAAATTAACTGGTTGAACACGTTGTTTTTGAGAATCTTTTCTTAATTCTGCCATTTCTTTTGTTAATTCATCTATCTTTTCCATTATCATTTTATTTTGTTCTATGATTGTTTGCATAACAGTATCTCTAGCATGCATCATTTGACGTATCTGAGCATCAAGCCGTTCAGGACTCGGGCGTGCTTCCTAAACATACAAACAGTTTTAAAAACTATCTCACTCTCTTTATATATATACATATATATAATTTTTTAATTATATTATATATATATATATATAAAACTTATCAAATTACCGTGCGATTCCTTGATAAATCCATAATATCTTGATGTTGTGGTCTACAAGGTGTACTAGATTGTTTCGGAGTACGATGAGTATTTTTTTGTGGTGTACTTAATATATTCACAGGAGTGCCTAATCCAGTTAATGCAGATATAGGTACATTCGTTATAGGATGATCAACGCCACTATGTGCAGGTGAATAACTTTCATCTGATAACACATCGCACTCATTTCTACTTACTGCAATATAATTACATAAAATATATTATAAAACTAGATAAATACTATGATACGAATAATGTAAATACAAAATCCTATTCTTAACTCACAGTCTCCTTGTGATAAATCTGGATCAATCCTTTTTAATTCATTTTCTATAGCTGAAATATGTATACACAGTTCCGAATCTAATGGATGTTTCAGATTCATTCCTGGACTACGTAATCGATCTAAAGTAAGATAATAACAATTTCTAGCTTTCGAGAGCATAATGATATGCTGTGATCTTATTTCTGATGTTAAGCTTTCTCTAGGCATAGAACCGACTATTTCATCAGCAAGCATTTTATAAATCTATTTCAAACAAATTACATTTTATTTTAAATAAATTAATAAAAAAATTAAAAGGAGTAAAGAAAAAGTCTTACTTGTCCTTGCTGAAACGTAGCTTCTGGGCATTTCAATACTTGCAATGCATCAATTGCTTGCTCATATTGTTTATTCCGTACAAAG
This sequence comes from Vespula vulgaris, assembly GCF_905475345.1. NCBI lineage: Eukaryota > Metazoa > Arthropoda > Insecta > Hymenoptera > Vespidae > Vespula > Vespula vulgaris. The sequence continues at coordinate 2,941,387 of NC_066603.1, read as the reverse complement.
CGTTGAGCCAAAAGTAATCTACCTTCCTCCAAAGCGTTAGTTAACTCTGCATTACTCATGTTCTTTCTATTCTTACAAATAAGTTAAATATAGTTACATAAATAAACTGTCATATACATTTACAAAGAATAAAACAATGTTTTAATTACACAAACAATATATACTTACCCTTCATAATTAAATAATTTAGAATTTGTTACACGTATAGTTTGATTATTTTGCAATCTTTCAAGAAGAGGTATAACAGTTGACCAATAAAGTTCATATCGAACTTCTAAGGCCATAATGTCAAGATGCTCTGGATCTTTTTCTTTTAATATTTTTACCTTAATTAATATAGCATATATTATAAAACTACACTTCTAGATATTTTTAATACAAAATTAATATAAAATTAATATTAATAATGAAAAATTAATGAATATTTACCCTATGATAAAATAATCGTGCTAAATGTACCAGAACTACTGGATGCAAACCATGATTGCCGATACAACGAACAACTTCTAAACCTCTTCGTAATTCTTGTCTAATTTCTCCTAAATCTCCTTCTAATATCTCTGTTCTAGAGTACATTTTATATGCATATGACCACCTATTGAGGTAAACTCATTTATTTAAACAGTTTGCAAATATTAATAAAGATAATGAAAGGAGATTATTAATACCATTTCTCTTGTGCAGATGTACAAAGGGAACTAGTTAGATCTGCTGGTAGAGTAGGAAGTCTTTCTCGAGTTAAGAAACCTCTTTGTTGCTGATCTTCAACCATTACAGCAGCACATAAAACTAAAAATAAAAATATTTTATATAGATGTTTCTTATTTCAACCACATTATCAACAGATTATAATTAACGATTAACATAGTATAATGTTAATATAATTACTTTTACAACTAACCTGCAGCATTTAAAAATGCATCAATGTCTAATCTACATAATGTGTCAGGACCAGCTTGGTTTAGATTATTAATAGAAAATTGCAATTCTGGAAATACATGAGAATACTGTTGTGGATATGTCTGATCCTTCTTTTGAGTATTTTGAAGTCGACTCCTAATACCAAGCCAAACATGATGATGTAACGAATCTGGCCATACTTCTTCCGAAACTGAAATAAAACTTAATTACAATAATTTTTGAAATTACATTTAGTCGATTAAAAAAATAAAATGTACCTTCATCATAGCGTTTTAATTCATTTGGTAAACACAAACGAAGAGGTGGATTAAAAACTGTATGATTGCAAAAATATGAAGTTTTTATATGTTGTTGATACAGTTTGGATACAAAACTTCTCTAGAAATTATTATAAGCATGTAAATAAGAAACATTAATAACATCAACTGTTATAGTTATATACTAAATAAGATATTCATAATACCTGATAAATTCTTTCTCTCCATGCTTCTGTGAAGAAAAATGTATCAATCTTATTCATCAGTTTCTTGACATTATTTCTTGCACAATCTTGAAGAACATTACCTAAACAAGATGAAACATTTATAAAATAATTTTCATACTTTGAAGTCAGTAATAGTTCATGCAAAAACATACCAGCCTGACTACATCTATATGACCCTTCTCTATACCAAACTGAAACTAAGTTTTTAAATTGATCTTTTCCATGAATAGCCCATGAAGCTGTAGAATCTATTGGATGTACATGTAATGCAAACAAAAAAAGAACTGCACAAAGTCGACTTGCTTCATCCCAACTGCCTTGTTCTCTTTTAGTTTTTCGTAATAATAGACATGCTAAATGAAAATGCAATTGACCCCACATATGTGTTAGCATTTCTTCTGTGTACATCGGATAACCAGACAAATTTTGTGATTTAAATTCAGTCAAAACTTGATCAAAACTGAAAAAAAAAAAAAGAAAAAATATATATATAAAAATGTGAAAATAATTTACAATGATAAAATTGTAACAAAAAGATTATAGCAATATTATATTATATAATGTTTCAGTAATAAAAAATAATAATTTTTATCAAACTTTAATATTTTTCTATTATTACTTTCAACTAAATATAATTAATTTTTATTGTGACATACTTAAATACTGCTTGTGTTGCTTCCGGTATTGTTTTAGTTGTGTCATTGCCATGCTCCTTCAAAGAAAGTGCTGCATATCTTTCTAACGTGGATATATAAAATACCCAAAATGACCAATCATCCTGTTTGCTTTTTTTGCATTTTCCTAATAACTCGCTGAGTGATTGATACCACATAATGCTATTTCTGTGGCAATATGTTGTTTCCACATTAGCAGCATGATTATAAGCATCATTGAATCTTTGCTTTGCCATATAATACTTAATTAATTTAACACGCAAGTCGACATCTGTTGGCCTGATGGATAACTCGGCTAAAAAAAATGATTATAATGAATAATTTAAAAATATTATATAACATATTTACAATCTTTAGAATTAAGGATTATATTTTTTTGAATTTTTGCTAATATTAGTTTAAATAAATAATATTTTAACACTTACATGCAATTAAAGCTTCGAGATCTTCACTACTATCATTTGGTCTTTCTGCCATTAACATCTTTTCTTTTAATTTGAAAATTATAGGATGATGTGGAAATTGTTTATCAGCTCTCTTGACCCAATATCTAATACGATTAACGTCTGTACCAGTATCCATATCAACCAATAATTCACAAACTAATATAAAATAACAAATAAATTATTACAATAATTATCTGTTGTATAAAGTATTATTGTTATATTACTAAGAATATACCTTTTAAAACCAAATCATTTTGACTTGCATCTAATTCAAGAGATAATTTATATTGATTAAATGCTGCTTCTTTTTCTCCTAACGCTTCAAGAGTTTGACCTAATAACTTATGTGCGCCTGCTGATTCTTCTCGTACCTCCAAGTAAGAAGACACATATCTCTTGGCAGATTCATAATCTCCTACTTGATAATATAATTTAGCTATACTATAACAACGGTATGGTTTCTGTAAATAAAAAAATAAGTTAATCTTTATGATAGAATTTAATAAATTTAATAATTAATTATTCCTTTTTAACAATTTCTATAGATGGTCTAATAATAATATTAATATATCAAATAATCAAAAATATCAAAAATTCTTCTATATAAAAGTTATTTAATTCGAAGATGTAAAGAACAATAAAATAATCGAAACTAAGATTATTTCAAAGTTATACTTGTCTCACATTATTATATTAATTTAAAAAAAAATGAAATGGTATTTTAACAAAGAAAAATTACCATAAGGACTACACTCTCATAGGACATCAAAAAATTCTTTGTTATATCTTTTATAAAAATATTTACAAAGCAACAGATAGATTTTATTATAAAAACGTTTCTATGATGTTAAAATTTTAAGAAAAAAATGACCTTGAAATGATCAGTTTCTGTAATTTGATTTGCTTCTTCAAAGAAAATAATTTTCATCAAAAAAAAAAAAAAAAAAAAAAAAAAGAAGAAGAAGAAAAAATGTTTGGTATGTTTGAAAAGAATATTACTCAAACATGATAATGTTAGGGAGATCACACTTATTCAAGTTTTTACGGAATAGGTTATGAAGATTCATATAAAAGATACTATATCAAAGTTAAAAGATCAATACAACGTAATTAAATATATTAACTAAAAGAACACTGTGTTTCAACACGTGGTAACTAGAAAACGGGTTCATATTGTTAAAAAATTCGAATAATTCTTTTCTAAAGAAGTTAATCACTTAAAAACGTTACGAGTGCGCGCCTCAAACGTAACAAAACGGTCATTCATTTTACACGGTCTCCCCGTGCTAAAAACAAGCCATACCTCATTGTCGTTTTTCAGTTTACGAAAAATATCTTGAACGTGACGATCAACGTCTTTTTTCGACCGAAACATGTTTCAGGTCACTACAATGCGTTTTCTTTCACAAAATTGCGACAGATTATTATAACTAGCACTTTATTAAGGTATAGTTCAAAACACTAAAAAAACCTTGATGCGAGGTGCCGCTTTCTACAACGTAAATCTCCTCTTTCAAACGGTTTTCAGTGATGCCACGACACTAGATGAGATATTTCTAGTATCATAAACTCTTATCGCTAGAAATATTTTCAAAGATACTAGTGATAGCTTAGTGTAAAATCTACTTAAGTACATGAGTACAAGCCTTTAAAGTAAATTTAATTTTTTATTCGTATTTTTTAAATGAATTAATTGTGTATTACGATTAATATTTCATTTAATTTTATCTATTATATTTGATATAATCATTGTAATCTAATAATTACAGACTTTGTTTTTTGATATTTTACATTTCGTTTTAAACAAATGAACGTTTTCTTCTTGGATGCTTCAAACAGTGGTTCACAACTTTATATTGTACTTGTGATACAAATAATATAATTAATACAGTAATAGACCTCTAATATATGTAATTAATAAGCAAATGTTATTAATAACTTTTGTATTTTTTAATTAAATGTTGATTACTTCAACTAATCAATCGACTTAAACGAAAATATGAAAATGAAAGTGTCGTCATATTCAATTTGCCAACCACTGTGTAATTCCATGTTCTATATATATACATATGAATCAACTGAAGAATGTAAGATTTACACAATATGTAATATATTTAAGAAAATTCTTGATAATTATTTATAATATTTCGTCAATAAATATAAAATAGATTGTATTTGTAATATATCATATTATTTCTATAAGACAGAAAAGTACAACACTGATTAGTGTTGTATCACACGGATCAATTGTCAGTGAAATAAACTAATCAAAATAAAATTTTAAAAAGATATTTATTTGCTCTATTAACAATAGTAATTAAAATTAATCGAGAAGGAAAAATTTGTTTTCGGATATTTCTTCAACTGGTGTTATCATAATTGTTCAGATAAAATGAAATCATAAAAATATAGGATGACATTTGATTCGCTTAAGGCAATGTAGAAACTTCCGTTTCAGTAGCACAGCGGTTGCTACGCTCCATAGGTGAGAGTAGTTCTGTTAAAGTTTTAAGTAATTGTCGTAATTTTCCAACAGGATTTCGCAAGAAAATCGTTTCGAAGGTAATTAAAATAAATTTTAAGTAATGTTTCATTGCAGATGGCAGATCATCGAGAAGATACGCTCGGATCTACGGCAACTTCGCTTAGCGTTGATTCGATGTGAAGTCGAACTTTGATCAAGTTTCGTAGGTCCACGTCGTAATCGTGTATAAGAAATATTAAGAGTTTCTTATGCACCGCAGAACATATGTTTTCCATAAAAAGGATATAATTTTTAATCAAAATGTGAGTGGCTTTACCTATTGTCCAGAAATATTAAGATGTTGATATTTTTTTTCTTTTTGCAATTATAACAAAAGGGGCGGGGCATTTCTCTCTCTCTCTCTCTCTCTCTCTTTCTCTCTCTCTCTCTCTCTCTCTCTCTCTTTCTCTCTCATCTACACATTCAACAATAAAGAAAGAAACGATTAATCACGGAAGTTAACGAAATCTTATCAGATTTTCAACATCCGTTTCATTGTGTTTTAAATGAAAAAGTAATGCTTGAAAGAAATATTTCTATACAAGGTGCTGTAATCGATAAGTGACGTAACATGAAGCAAAGATAGAATATTATTTTATATTCGGGGATTAATAGTGTTAATCATGCAGTATATAAGCTATAGCAAGAAAAGAAGTAAAAGTGTTAGAAAGTGTTAGTTCTAGTAAATATGTAGAAGAATCGCGAATTGATCGAAATTTTTCTACCAACGTACGGTTACGGCGTGCTAAAAATAGAAATAGTGACGCAAGCGATAAGGTGGGGTCGCATCGATCATTGGTCAACGTTGTGTTGATATCGAGCTTCTGATTGGTTGACGTTTTATATGATGAAAGTGGGGGATGCGTAGAATGACTGCGCAACAAACCTTTCGCCAGTTGGATACCGAGTGAGCAACGTTTGCTTGAAATACGTTTCTTGTACCTGCATCTTTGCAAAGTCCATAGTTGATAATTTTCATATTTAGGTCGTTTATTTTTATTAAGAAATGATTATTAACTATAGATCATTAGAAAAAATCAAAATTTATTAGAGAATTTATAACTTTAATACTTTTTTCGTGGTAGAAAGTAATCCGTATGGGTCGATCAGTAAGACCGATGCCAGGAAGATTTTTGTAATACGCCGATGGATTACTTTCAAATATTGAGGTAGCAATCGATACGCGTCAACAAATTATTCGATAACATTACTAATACGATAATAATCTGTCTCGAGTTAATACTTCTGTAGTCCTTGTAATTAGTCATTCCGTTCGTGTTAACGATCGACAAAATGGCGGTGAAAGCGAGCGTGTTCCATTGACTCACCTATGTGAATTCCAATGTTCTTTTTTTTTCTTTCATTACAGATATACATCATGATCCTATGCTTACTCTTCGAAATTCATTAATCCATCGAGGGTAACTACAAAATGGTGAGTCGATTTATATTTATAAGCAATCGAATTGTATGAGCTTTCTTAAAATGGCGGATAACATTTCACTTCCGTAATATATATATATATAACATATATAATATATATATGTATATATATATATATCGAATTTTTTACTGGCATTGGGAGAGAAGGAGGGGAATAGTAGATAATAGATCAATAACCTTTGTATTAGAAATGTTACTTCAATTATATATATATTAATTGTTTCATATTTCAATTTCGATTAAATCATTACGTTGTTTTTTTTTTCTATCGTTTAATCTCAACTAAATGTATTATCTTATAGATGATTTATAATATTCGTTTTTCTTAAATCTTTTATCATCATTGAGTATTTTCTAACTCAGATATATGAAATATATTGAACGTTTCAAAGTAAAAGTACATAGGTTAGTATATGTAATTAAAAAGTTTTTTTAAAACTTAGATTACAATTATTAATTATGTATTATATATTTTTAATGTGTGATAGCATGTAAGACACACACATGCTCATGATTTGTGTATGATGTGAAAAACAAAAACATGCAAGAATAAATGAAATAGACTTTGAACCATTGAATGGTCTTAATCGATGGGCCATACTTACTGATATGAGTCTAACATTTTTATATAAACTAACTATATTCCTGATATATATGTTATTTACAATTAAGACGAAGAAATTATACATTGAACGTTGTGTTGTATTACTTAATTTATTAGATTTTTTACAGATTAAGATTATACAATTGATCTATTAATTAGTGTATTTAATCATAATCATCTTTAATCATCATTTAATCTATGAAAAAAAGATAATGTTAATAATAGTGATATTTATTTCGTTTACAGCCACGTATAGACCCATTGTCACTACTCAAATGTCTCAGTGTTTTACTGGGTCCAACAGGAGGTATTAAAAGTAAAGAAGAAGTTAACCGATTAGCTAACCTAATGACGAAATTTTCAAAGAAATTGGTTTCCAAGTGCATTTACATACAAATTTTAAAAACCACTAACACCGATTTGCTTAGTCAGTGAGTAAAAAAATTTGAATAATTTTTATTAATTTCATTAATAGTAGCTAATTTTTCAATCTATAGAGTTATACAAGTATTTTAAAACATATAGAATATCATTTTTTCTTTGACTGATTTATTTATATCTGTATTTGAATATTCTATTGTTTAGTAATAGTCTATTGTAATGTTCTATTCTCAGTTTATTTACAATAATTATATATAGCATGTTGACATACACATATACTTTGTTGTATTTGTGTAAAATATAATTACATGCAAAAGTAAATAAGAGACCCAAAATCATTGAACAGTTTTATTTAATGAATTGTACTTACTGATATGAGTCTCACATTAATATACTTATTAAAATTTTCATTAAATATTATGAATATTTGAGTTCTTAAATTTATGAAATAACAAAGTAATCATTATATAATGATTATCTTTATTTCTTTAATTATTTGAAAATGCATGCAGATGTTATCAAACGAATATATTTGCCCCTAGATTTATGGCTGCCGGTGGATGGAATCTTATTCATATGTGGTTGACTGATGGTATTCTTGCTAAAAACTGGGCATTAATTCAAGAACTTTTGGAACTCCTGTTATTGTGCCCAGTGGATGTAGACAGATTAAAAAGTAACAATTGTCCAAAACTTATTAAAGGTTTATCAAAAGAAGGAAGTCATCAAGGTGTTAGAATATTAGCCAGTCGTCTTGTTGAACAATGGCTGAAGATAGTAAAAGGTGAAGTTGCACCAAATTCTGTACCGGCCCATATCATGACGATACCAATACAAAGTAATAGTGCTACGGCACAAGGTTTAATAATTCAATCAACTCAGCAACAACCACAACAGCAACAGTATTCTATTAATAGTGGTATACAAAAAGGCACAGACGATGTGGAAAGTGTTACTGTACATGTACAAGATTTGCAGTTTACACAAAGTCCACAGTCCATTATTACAACGACACAAGTTCAACAGCAAGTAGAAGAACAACATTTACAAGAAAAACATCCAATGCAATTACAAGTTGTTAGTAAACCACAACAAACACAACTTCAACAAGCTAGTCAACTTTCGACAAAAAAACAGTCTTTTGTTGTAGTGTCTTCCCAATCGTCTGTTCCTTTATATAAAATTACAATAAGGGATGGGAAACAAGTCCTTACAAAAGTAGAAACTGATACCACCAACATAACTTCAAATAATACAACTTTAGAAGTTAATGGAGAAGTTAAAGACACAGTGTTTTCTTTAAAAGAAGATGAAGAAAAAACAAAAATTCTTGAAGGTAGTGAAGGAGTGCACAGTGAAAAAGACAATATGACAGAAGTGCAACCTGAACAATCTGATCAAATCTCTAGTGAAGTGAAGCAATCTACAATTAGTTCTAAGGACAGTACTGAGACTGGAATTAGTAATGTTAAAATAATAGACAATAAAGATAGTAAAGATATTGTTTCAAGTGATAGCAATAAATCTAGTGACAAAGAAAATCGAGATTCTCACAAAAAAGACGATAAAAAATCAAGTAGTGGTTCAGATAAAAAAAGTGGTAATCATCATCATAGTTCATCATCTTCATCTAAAAGTTCTTCTAAACATGGCGCAAGCTCTAGTTCACATCGTAGTAGTTCTACGTCTCATCGTTCTAGTAGTCACCGTTCTTCATCTAGCAGTACATCAAAGAGTTCCACTTCTAAAGATAAGTCTTCCAGGGATAGAGACAAGCATCACTCCAATTCATCTAGTAAGCATAATTCCAATAATAAAAATAAATCTGATAAAGAGAAAGAACGGGAAAAAGAAAAACAAAAGAAGGATCAAGCAGAGAAGGATAAAGCGACATTAGAAAAAGTACAAGGTCAAATCTTAAGTTCCAAGTTAGGAAAAATACCTAAAAAGAAATCTGAAGATAGTAAAACAAGTGATGGAAGCAAGAAAATAATAACAGATTCTCGAGATAGTTCTAAAGAAAATAAAGATAAAATCGAAGGGAAAAAGTCTGTTATTGTGTCGGAGAAAAAGAATATTTCCATTTCTATCGAAAGCAGGAAAAATACGCAAGACTCAACAGCAAGACCGAAGACTGTCAAAACGTTTAACTCTAAGTTTAGGTCTACGGGTCTAGAAGAAGAAGTAAAACCTCCACCTCCCAGATCAGCAAAAAAATCGAGCCCCGTCGTTGACAAGAAGATGATGCCTCTTCCAAAGCTGCCAGTTTTGAAGAGACCTTCTCCACTGAGAGAGGTACTTGCACCATCAGATAAGAGAGCCAAGCTGTCCTTGGATTCTCCAACTACACCCCCAAGCGATGAGAAGAAAGGAGGCATTAAATTGATACCACCAAAACCAAAACGTAAGTATATATCAGTATCTCAGATGCTGTGTTTGATAAAATATTATTATAATGCCTATATTTCAAAATGCAAAAAGAAAATAGGCATATTGGTAGAGAAATATTATCTGGTCATAGAAAATTATTTGCCGATGTTCTAAGGTTTAATCGATTTAAAATATTTAGCTTCTCTTTTGTCTTTTTGTTATCAAAATTTCACCTCCATTTAATTTACTATTATGTATATACTTTTTCTCTTTTATATATAATACTTTCATTTCATGCATTTATTTCATTGATTTTAAAGTAACACTAAATTAGTTACATATTTATAATTAAAAATTTTTATTTTTATTATAATTTAATACTTTCTTTTACATATACTTCTCTTCTCCCCACTCTGTATTTATGAATTGGATTTTTTAAAGTTAATTGTTAATTTTTTTTCTTTTTTCTTTTCATGTTTCAAAATTTTATATATGCAATAAAAATATACACAATATTATACTTTTATTGTTACTTTACAATAATTGCTTTTACACATATATTGTGCAGTGCATTAAAAGATTATTTTTTGCTTATCTTGTGTGAATACTTTAGTTATATTCCAACTAATTTTAACTTATATTTTAATTGTTCTATATCTAATAAGTATTAAGAAAATGCAACAAAAAAAAAGTGAGACCTAAGAGGTATATTATGAAAACTAACTAAAATTTTTTTATTTGGTGCTACTTATGCATAAATAAACATTTCATCTAACAATATACACTACCTCTGAACATCGGCATAGTACGTACTATTAAGAATTATTACTAACTCTTTAATATTGAGTTTGCAGGTGGATGCCTCCAGGAAAGATACATCCAGACAATACTTTATATAATACTTTATATACCAATGAGATATCAGTATTTTATCTATCTAAATCATTCCTTTCAATCAATTCTTCTGTCTTTCTTTCTTTGTATTTCTTTTACTTTTCTTTTTATTTTGTACATCATATTAATTAATCGTTTCTTACAGGCATTTTTCAAAACTTGTATTTTTTAATGCCACCCTATACTGCTTCCCTAAATATCAATATTAGAGTCTTATAGAAGATTTAAGAAAGTCAGTATTCTACTTCTGTGGAATTGGATTATATGGATCTCTCTCGTGCTTTCTCTACATATAATCATCTTCATCACGTTAGAAGAACGAAGAAATTAGGATCTCCTCGACTTCAATTTATTTCGTATGTTAAGAAGATTCAGCAGGTAATCTTCGTTAAAAAATATTCATTAAAACAGTTTTATATATATATATACATACACGTAAAATCTAATGAACGACAAGTGCCGTGCAATAAAATAATGCGATAATATAATATATATCGATCATTTTCGGAGAACGATCGAACAAAAGAGAAAAAGAAAGAGATGAGAAAAAATAATAAGTCACGTGAAATTCTCTCCATAAAAACAAACAAATTTACTAGATAAACGTATAAAGTTTTTCCGAAATTTAATTTCTCGGGTGTGTGTTTTAAAACGTTCGACAATGAACGAGCACCGATGCGAGTCTTCTTCAGGATAGTACTAAATCCACCCTAGGTAAGGCAACAAACAACTTTTGTCTGTCCATACTTCTTCCCTTGTACATGTACACCCTATTTAAGCATTTTAAATAAATTGATCAGAAATCTGGAAATATTGAACTCTTGGGTTTCTGCTATATATCTTGCTCATTGAATGCTTGATAAAGCAAACACTTACCGTGGGCCCATCCAGATTTCCATCCTCTCAGTTAAAGTATAATCAAATAAAATGAGAAGGTGTAATTACAACATTTTATTCGAACTTTCGAAATGGTGTCGCTTTTAATATGAGAAAAGTAAACATTACATAATGTCATTAAATTAAATTAAAACAAAAATAATGTCTGAAATATTTTTGCTATATAGAATATATATTTATGACATTTTTTTCATCTGAAATGTGTTAAATAATGTAATTTTATTTTTGTTTTCTTGTTTTCACAATGCTTTTTGATTCAAATATTGAAGTTTTTGCGATAAAATATACTACCACATACCCACGCACACATATATATATATTTTTAAAACATTCTTTTTAGAAATATTTCCTCTCAGTAACAAGTTCTATTTGTGTATACCAATTGCACTTTATTTAAATGAAATCGTAATCTCGCTGTACTCTCGGTCAAGGACAACGAAGTGATGAAATCAACGTTACTTGATTGTAAGTTAAAGAAAAGGATAATTAGTTGATTTCTACGTTTTAAATAGGCGGCGAAGATAAAAATAATGATTCCCTTAAAATTGCTAGTGCATTACGACACCATTTCGAATTTTTTTGTTTTTTGAGAAAGAGAAATAAAAATATAATTATTATGGATAAATAGACAGATAGATAAAAAGAAAGAAAGAAAGAAACAGAGAAAGATAGACACAGTAATGCAATACAGTTACGTTTCTCATTATTATTTAATTCAAAGCATACTCGCGGACAATTTGTCGGTGCATATAATTGAAAGAAAGAGAGAGAGAGAGAGAGTCGAAATTTGTTTGGGACGGGTAAAGTCCCGAGCCTTGTTGAGAGAGAGGGAAAGAGAGAGAGAGAGAGAGAGGGAGAGCGAAAAAGAAGAAAAGAGTGGGAGCGAGAGAGAGAGAGAGAGAGAGAGAGAGAGAGAGAAGGCGAGAAAGGAAGAGTATGTGCGTGAGATAGAAAAATGAGAAGGATGAGAGAGAGAGAGAGAGAGAGAGAGTAAGAGAATCGTATGCGTGCGCGAGCGAATGAGAAACGAACAAAATCGATGTGAGAAAAAGAAAAGAAAAAAAATAATAACAAATTAAAACAAAAATAGCGTTTAATGATGTGTCGATCCTTTGCAATCGAACGCATTAAATATATAGATATATATATATACACACACATTTAAAAAGCACAAAAATTTGAAGCTGCATATTCGACGCCCTCAAGAGGGCGAAAGAGGAGCCCTTAGGATCAACGGGCCTTTTTAACTACCTGTAACCCGATGATGTCTCTGTTGTACGCCTCTGATGACGACGTCATCGGCATGGCGATATTGTGGCTTTCTTCGTGCTCTGTGGTTACTTATATATTTTACAAAATATTTGAAATAAAGAAAAAAAAGACAAGCAGACAAAAGGAAAGAGAAAGAAAAAACAAGATTCGTTTTGTATTACGGGGATATAATTGGAAGGGATAAGGGCAGAGGAGCAAAATTACGCAAATAACACATTTTATATATATATATATATATATATATGTATATATGTATATATGTATGTATGTATATATATATATATATATATATATATATATATATATATATATATGTTAGGTATGCGACAAAAAAAGAAAGAACGATTTATATCGTTAGAAATACAACGTATATTTTTTGAAAAAATATATGCACACAGCAAGAAAAGAAATAACAAAAATCAGAATGTTACATACAATATTCACGATTTTGTTGTTACAGTACGAAAAAAAAATTGAGACGTATTTTAATCTAGTCGCGCTTATTGGCTCATTAATTATCATTAAAAAGCGTGCTTAACGTTTGCTTCGCATTGATTTGAATATTCCGAATTATAGCTCCTTTCTTATATGTCTCTTCCTTTGGCGCGAATTTAAACATCTTAAAATATAAAACGAGATAAAAAAAATACTTCTCACGTGTACTCGTTGTATTTGGGCAAGATTAATATATGTATCAAAGGGCCTTGCCAAAATAAACAAATAGTTGTACATAGAGGAAAAAAATATATATATATAATTCGTATCGTCGTCGTACATCGTCATCGTTTTCTTCTTCGTTATATTTTTTTTATTGTCATGTCAAAGTTGAAAAAGAGAAACTTTTGCAACGTGTGAACGCGTAAGGGCGAAAAGAAGAGAGAGGGAAAGAGAGGGAAGGTCGTTCGAAGGGAGAGGGAAGGAGAACAGTAGTGGGGTGGTGTTGATGGTGGTTGTTGGTGATGGTGGTGGTGGTGTATAGTGTCGGCGCGATGAGGAATTGCGCAATGACGCGCGGCGCTCTCGGTTCGACTCGGAAAGGTTCGAAAGCGGGCGGATGTTTTTGCGACGTTGTCGCGTCGCACTTCACATTGCGCCGCGCGCACCGTCGGGATTCTCTCGCGTTTACTTACGTACGAGAAACAACACTACCTTCGCATATTTCTATTAACCGTGCATCGTACGTTGCGCTTCGCACGTTGAGTTTCGCACGTTTAAGACTCGTTAAATAATTATTTTAAGCATCCCATTTCTTTTTCTCTCTTCTTCTCTCCAATTTTTTTTTTCGATATTTTGACAAATTTCTTCTATTATTTTTTTTATTTTTTCCTTGTCCCTTTTGCTTTTTAATAGGAATTAATAAAACTAATATAGATTTAATTTGTTAACGGGTTTCGAAAAAAAGAAAAGACGAAATATACAGAGATTGTTATGTGCGAAAAATACTTTTCCAGCCTTTTTGAAGTTTGCGATCTCTTGTTCTTTATATATATATACATATATATATATATATATATATATATATATATATATATATATATCTTTTTCTTTCTTTTTCGTTTATATAATAATTATGAAAGTTATTTATATTACTGCGTTATTGTTTTATGTGTTCGTTTATCAAAAAAGTATTCCGAATGAAGCTATAAAATATTATTGACCCTAATCAATTTATACTTAGTACACTGGTATTGTATATGTAGTAAGTGTTTCTATTATTGTTATTTATTGTATGTGTTGATTTCAGTTGGATGTAATTCATGGAGCAACCATTCGATTGCAATAATTGTGACGATGTGAACAAAAAAAAGAAGGAAATTAAATAAGAGAAGAAACGAAAAAAGCGGTACTTTTGTTCAAATCTCCGTGCGTTTACAGCTAACTTTCACTGATAAACATTTTACTTGGAAGTAAAATAACGTATCGTTGAAAATAATTTTTTCATTTTTTCATTTTTCATTTTTATATTTATTTATTTTAACCATACATAAGGTTTTTTATTGTTATGTTTTTTTTTGTACGTTTATAGGATATATATATATAATATATATATACACGCATATATATATATATATATATATACACACACACAGTGATGATACGCTTTGTCGCTATTATTTTGATAATAAATAAAAAAGAAAGATCAATCTTCATTACTTTCGTATTCTCGTAATTTAATATCAGCGTTTGATAGCGTTTCTTTCCAATAACTTTCTATAATAAATCAAACATTTTGGAAAGAATTTATATAAAAGAAAGTAAGAAAAAATAACGCTTTTAATAGGTGTTTAGTAGCTATTGAATTCTCGCGCGCTATTTAAAAGAAAAAGAAAAAAAAAGACGACATGCGTTACAGCATTGTTCCTGTGCGCGCGTGTTCTTCTAGATATTTAAATACATAATATACTACCATTCATTCATATATAATTTATCGTTACCGTCTGCAGTTACATATATATATATATATGTAACGAAACGTGACACCGTTTATTCATGTATATTAAAAGTCATCTTTATATAACACATATATATAATTTCTACCAATTTTAGAAGAACTTCATGAGGATTTAAACGAAAGTAATTTTGTGTACTAATAATATAACGTAAAGTAATAATAATATATCCAATAAATTTAAAAACAATAAATAAATAAATTATTTTGTGAAAGATCATTTCACGATAGATCATTTTGACGATCGATCAATTATTAGCTTTCAATGAGTTGGCTAAATTTACTTGCGTTTTTATATATATATATATTAATTTACTTTTAATAATTGCGTGATAAAAAAAAAGGGAGAGAGAGAGAGAGAGAGAGAGAAAGAGCCGTTTCCAGTTATTTATCTGAGTGATATATGCGATAATCGTGTCAAAAATAAACATAATATGCGATATGCGATTTCAAACGTCTGTTAATAAAACTTTGAGAAAGTAAGATTATATCAATAAATTTCAACATTTTATTGATTCAACGAAACGTTTCTACCTTAACGTTAATTGATTATCTCTAGAAATAAAGCTGAAGAAGAAAAGAGCGAGACAGAGAGAGATTATGCATTTATAGATTATTAGATATTTTTTCCTTGTTAATAGTTTTTTTTTTTTAATTAATTACAGACACGAGAGATAAAGTCATTGTATATACATATATATATATAATAATACAAATCGCTTTTACATTAAAGACGATTATTTTAACATAAAAAAAACTTGTTTGTTAAAATAAAATAAAACTAAAAGTTTAATCATATATATATATATATATTTATATCTGCGTAAAGAATAGATAACATTGTTTTCAATTTCTTGATTATATACGTCAAGTTTTGAATGGAATTATTCTTGCTTAGAATAGACACGTTATCTCAACGTAGCAATGTAGTTTAGATATTAGAGAGCAACAGTTAAACGATTGCAGTATTAGAAATGTTAAATTCATTCTTTTTTAACACTCACAATGTCATTTTTATTAACTGTTATAAGTAACTTCAAGATTAAATATTTATAATGAAAGTATTTGAACAAGAGAATTCGTACTTTTTTTATTATTAGTATCTTATACGTTATTTATCAAAAATATTTAATTACAGATAGCATATACTTGTATCATTACAATACATGATAATTTAGAATATTGAAAAGCTTTTGTTCTATTAGATTGTAATTACTACTACTTATTTGAGTAGACTTATTGTTAAATTGAATTTATTTAAAAACTTAAACACTTCGTTCTTCATACGATAATAATAATCATAATAATAATAATAATAATAATAATAATAATACTACTACTATTACTATTACTACTACTACTACTACTACTACTACTACTACTACTACTACTACTACTACTATTACTACTACTACTACTACTACTACTACTACTACTACTACTACTACTACTACTACTACTACTATTACTACTACTACTACTACTACTACTACTACTACTACTATTACTACTACAACTACTACTACTACTACTACTGCTACTACTACTACTCATAATAATAATAATAATAATAATAAAAATAATATATCAATATGTGAAATCTATCTAATTTGTTTTTTTCTAGATCACTTTGGATTATATGTATGAGAAAAGCACAGAGAGAGATTAATTTTCAAGTGAATTCCATTGCATATATATATATATTTAAATTATATATTATATATTTGTTGTTATTGTTATTCCAATATATGATATAATATTTCACTATAGTATTTATAATTTTAAATGTTTCAGCGATGATGCTACAAGAAAGCGACATGTTTATGGATGCATTAACGGCATCAACCAAAAGTAAAGAACCAAGGAAACGAAAACGTAGAACTTCGATAACTAAGGACGGCTCATCAGATGTAAAAAAGCAAGAAATAACTAATGCTGATAGTCGTGAAATTACACCACCACCTACATCGCCATCGAGTACCGATGAAAAATCTCCGGTTGTCCTCAAACCTAATTTCAAAGTACTTAAATTTTTTATTTGCTTTATACACACAATTTTTCAATGCTATTTTAAATAAATATCTTTCAATACCAGATATATTCTCGGTACGTGCGTACCAATAGTTAATATATCTGGGTATGAATTTTTTATAATTATATATAGTTTATATGCTAGCTTATAATAATATTTATTTTGATTGGTACTTTTTTTTTTGTTAAAGTTTTATCAAGATACATTGGAAACGGAAGAAGATAAAGAACAGAAAGATAAAGAAAGTAATGGAGAGGAAATAAAAAGAGATAAGGAAGATATTATTGATAATCAAAAGGATAGCAGAGATAATAATGATGATGATGGAAGCAGTAGTACGTTTTTTTTTCTTTTTATTTATATAATCAAATAAATCATTTTTGGAATTAATATAAAACCTATTTTTAACGAAATGAATGAGCAATTAATATTTCAATGATTTCATTTTAGCACCGACACCGGAAGATGATACCGAAGAAACGAAAACATCCGATTCTCCAGAAGAGGCATCATCCGATGGTTTGGATTCATTGAAGAAAGAAAACAGTCCTTATCCTGAAATTCGTTACGTTGATGGACTTAGAAGTGTTCTTTTGTTACAAAAGCGTAAAGGACCGAAGAAAACTTTAAAATGGAAGACAGATTTAGAATCGATACGTTACTTCGAATTGGATGAGACAGAAAGGGTCAATGTAACGAAAACTTTCACTGATATGAAACAGATGGAGAAACAGAACGAAAGAGAAGCATTCCAAATGGCAAGAAAATTAAGTGAGTTGGATTATAATATTATTTGATAGGAAGATCGATAAAACGATTAAAAAAAATATATTTCGTATATTATTTTATATATTATTAGGCAATGAAGACTTGATGGAAGAGAGAACACGATGGAAACCATTAATTCCAATTGACTTACCTCCAGCATTGGTGGAACCTGGTAAAGATAGTAGAGAAAAGGATATTCAATATGCAAGAGAAAAAGGAATTCTTCAAGCACTTTATTTTAATCGAAGCATGTAAGTTTATCGATAAATATTGAAATTATATTTAAGAAATAATACTTATTGTTTATTTTTATTATTTTTTTTTTTTTTTTGTTTAATTACAGGATACCTGACTCAGCAGCAGAACCAGACGAAGAACGTCATCACATAATTACTGATCCGAAAGTTATTCCTTTAGACGATCTCACAGGCAATAAGGAGAGCGAAAAAGACTTTACAAATATAACGTGGCCAGAGCCGAAACCTCAGTTACCCGTTCAGCCTTCCACAATAACAAACTTCCATTATCCACCTTATTCACATAATCAACAGCCAATGATGGCACCTGTTGGTCCACAAGGACCAATGAATCCAATACCTCAAATGCCTCAACAGATGATGCCTCCAACACATATGGGGCAAATGGCACCTGAAATGGCAGGTCCTATGCCTGCTGGTGGAGGTGGTTGGAGAACAGGAGATGGGAAAGTTGTTGTACCTGATGTAGGAATGAATCCTATGGCGAATATGCCTGGAACATTTCCTCAAGGAATGGAAGGTGGTCCAATGGTACCACCTGGTATGATGGGCCCACCACCGATATATAATCAACAAGATGGTTATGGTATGATGGGACCAGAAGATATGGGATTCAATAATATGAATCCAAATAACTTCCAAGGTCCTCCAGGACCTATGTATGGTCCTGGCCCTAATTTTCAAGGTCCACGAGGTCCAGGAGGTCCAGGAGGCCCAGGAGGTCCAGGAGGTCCAATGCATGTTAGAGGCAGAGGTGGTCCTGGTCCTGGTTGGTATAGAGGATGTGGTCCTGGTAGGGGAGGTTGGAGAGGTGGCGGTGGTGGATGGAGAGGGAGCGGCAAACAACCACGTGTTTGTATGCAATTTACCAAAAATGGTTATTGTCGAGTAGGCGAGAAATGTCAGTACCTTCATCCTGGTGTTAATTGTCCACCATTTTAAGAGATCAATTAATATATTAATCTTCCTACAAGTCTGTTGAATGAAGATACTGCCATTATCTGTTGCCCTAAACAAAATTTAAAAAACAAGGCGAGTGTCTCGTGAGAGAGATCGAATCATCAAAATCATCTGGGAAACCAATTGCTTTATTAACTGTTGCAATCTTTAGATAAAACTGCAAATAGCAGTAAAGTAAGATGAATTTGTAAAATCAATAATTTGAGAGTAATCAAATTTGAAATTTCAAAAAATCATTTTTTTTTTCTCTATGATGATATTTTCTGTGTAATTTCATGCAGAATCCACTGAGCAGCTAAGAGCATTTATGTTCTCCCGAATATTCAAGTTCTCGATACGATACAAGTACTTCTACTACCGATGGCTTTACATTTTTCACGAGAATTTCTGCAGCTCAAGAGAACATGTTTAGTCATTAAGAGGTATCTCTTATAAACTATTTTTCAACTTACACACATACACACACACACACACACACACACACTCGTGCATTTGTTTATTTTGTTGCTAATCAGAGATATTGGTCTTGAAGAATGAATAGAAACTTACGAGGTTCCCCAGCTGCTGGACAGCCAAAGGTTCCTGCATATTGTTTTAACTGTTACAATACACATACACATAACTATGTGCTCTATACTGAAGCAATCGCGCAGGACATTTTATAAATGGCTATTCTTATGATTTTCAAAAGGTCATCCAAAAAGTAAAAATATATACAAGTTCTTCGTGTCTTCTACTTCATAATAATGAATAACTTCGAAGAGGAACTATAAACAAGTGGTGAATGGTAAATCAGGAGAACGAAAACCAATATATCCCCTAACATGTTCACTTTTCAGGTCTTCTTAAAAAAAACTATGAATTGTAATGCTGCCAGGTTGCAGTTATAAAAAGATAGAATGTATTACGTCTCCAGAAAAACTTTATCAATATTCTACAATTTGCATGCATTATCATTAACAATTCTATGACTCGTAGATTTCTATAAAAAAAAAAAGTAAAAAAAATATAGCTTCTGCTATAGAGGTGCGATTTCAACTCTAACTTATATGACAGAACACCAAAAGTTCAAATAGCAAAATAATACTTTTATTAAAATAATCTCTAAACAAAATAACGAAAAATATATATATATATAAGTTTTGTAAATATAATAATTGTAAAATTTTGTATAAATCGTAAACATAAGTGTGAAAGGAGACTGTTAGATATGAAAAATATTTGATTGTATAGAAATGAATTTGATGATATGAGAGTGCATATGAATTGTGTATATGTGAATGAGATACCGTATTATATTTAGTATATTAAAAAAAAAAAAAAAAAACGCATAAAGAATCAATCTAGTGAAAAATATTTACAATAGCATTGTATTAAAAATTTTTTACATATTAAGCGTAGCTAATTTTTTGTATATGGTTAATCGTTACGTTTGTATATATATCTTATATAATAAGAACACGGCTTCAAAAAAATACATAAGTCGTAAATATTTTTAAAAATAGTGGTGTATTTATTGCTAACATTTAATCAAACTTTTCCAAAATGAAATTCAATTACGAAATTATAAACATTCCTGATACTATTTCTCCAGATATATCCTAGCTGAATGATCACTTAGAATAATAATAATGACCACAATTGATTTTTTAAATGCTTGCAATCAAAAATAAGGATATTAATATAATGAAATTTTAAATATTGACATTTTTTTATTGGACAGATTTCTGAGAAAGTGCTCGATATTACATAGATTTTTACAACATATATATATTTGAATTGTTATAAAATAAATGTGCCAGCCAAAGAAATTTTCTTTGCATAGTAACAAAATCTATTAAACTACAAATAGTATATTTAAAACAGATAAATATTGTTTACATATAAATTGCAGCTTTAAGTCATATGAGTAAAAAAATTAATATATTGTTCCTTACAATAATACTTCAAAAATTTTTTTTCTCTAACGAGTACTAATAGTAAATATAATGTGCATTTAAAAGTTATTAGCTTTCATTATAGATTTTTATTATTTGTCTAATTAATATATACAAAATTTATTAATTTTTCATTTTCTTTTTTGTTTTTCATAAATATCCTTAAGTAAAAAGTTATTTACTATTTCCTAATATTTTTTATTTATAAAATTTACAATAAAAAAATATGTAGGCACTTTCGCGATTCATCACATTTATGTCGTAAAAATTTTCTTGCACAACTTGAAGCTTAGTAATGATTAAACAATATAATTTTTTTTCATACTGTACTCATACAATTGAACAATTTACGATAATGAATTATATATAATGATTAGCAATATACTAATATACTAATAATACTAGAGATATAGTATTGGTATTTCACCAACTTTTGTATAAACTGTTATTAGAACAAGCAGCTTAAAAGATCTATTATTGCATTATTTGTAAAAATATGTGTGGGAATTATTATTATTACTATTATTATTACTATTACTATTACTATTATTATTATTATTATTATTATTTAAAAAAATCCTACACAAAAACTTTCATACAAAAAGTTTATCTTTATCATTTCCATAATAATATTGTGACTTTATAAAATACATATATGTGTATAAATGAAATGTATCAACCCACACATAAATGTATATATTTCTCAACATAAAAACTTGTTTTAAATTTTTGCTATAAAAAAGAATTAGGCATGTAAGAATAATAAACATTTGTAGGGTCTTAAAATTATACTTTCAGATAGTATAACATTATAAAATATCTCCCACTAATACGAATACGTGATATGCATAAAAAGTACATAAATTATTAAAATAAAAAAAAAAAGAAAGTAATATTTGAAAATCGTTTAAATCTAAGAATTTCAATTATATACATAATATTAATAGTAAAGTGGAATTCTTTGGAGTTCTTAGATTTGAACACAACCACTATTTATAGCACCTAAAAGGCAACATTAAATAACAATTATTTCAGTCTTCCAGTTGTCTATATAATCGGGAAACTGTTCCTTTCAATACTTAGTTATAAACAGGATACCCAATTTATCATTGTAAAAATCTTCAAATACGAGGTACATTTCTAAACATTTTTTGAATTAAATAGTAAGTTGAAATTTTACTAGTTGAATTTTAGTTAAAGTAATAGAAATCTTCGACATCTCGTTATGAGAAATACTTTATAGTAACACTGAAAAGAATTATCTTTGGTGGTTGTTTCTATTAAAGTACTTCAGTATATACATTGATATACATATGCATTTCTTCTTTACTGAATATTATTATCAATAGTCTTGTTACGATTACGTAACAAGGAAGCATCTGACAAAGAATAAGTACCAGGTTCAAATACAGGTGGATACTCCAAACCAGGATAATCAGGAGGTGGAGATGTTGGTGGTGGTATATAAGGTAATTTTGGTGGAGAAAGACATTTTCTGTCTGAAGAATAATCTTTTTGGTATGCATGGCCAACATTAGACTGAAAATAAACTTTACTATTTACTATCTAATTATTAAAATAAATCAATTTTTTTTTTTTTTTTTTTTTTTACTTACTCTAGATATACGTGGTGAATTCGGTCCTGGAGTATCTGGACTCCAATCACTCATCGAACCAACCGAACTGCAACTGTAACTTAGATTTTGGGAATGACTGTTTGTACTGAAGGAACTTAAAGACTGACTGATTCCGCTATCACCGGGACTTTGAGTCTCACTAACGATAGAAGATTTTTGCTGATTAGAATTTTTATCCCAAAACAGTGCTCTATGTAATCTCGGTGAACCTATATAAATAAAATTTAGAAAAGATATATATATTTAAATTTGTATATATTTAAATTGTATAGATATATTATTAATATAATAATTATATACAATTTTTTTTAATTTACCTAATAAAGTCTTTTGGCCATCTTTAGGTAAATCTAAAGTACACGGTTTCTGATGACCTTTTGTGCTAAATAAAGTTTTCAAACGATTAGTTTTTTGAACTTGATCCTTTTTATCAAGATGCATTTCAAAAGTAGCTCTCATGCCTTCTTGTTCGAATGGCGAAGCTGGTATTGGTGGAGGCTGATATTGTGCTGCGTTTTTCAATCGATTTCTATCATAATTTATATTTTTTTTGTCAACACATCTTAAAGAATCGAGCCAACGTTTATCCGAAGGAAAATAATCTCGACAATGATTAGCAAGATTAAAACTTCCTTTACGTGTTACAGTTGCCTCCTTTTTTGCTCGTTGTAATGTATCCGAAGAAACAAAATATGTAAGGTCACCACTAGATCCTGAATTTTCTGTAAGTAATAATTATATATATATATATATAATCATTTACAAAGATTTATTATGAAAGTAAATAATAATAAAATAAAATAATAAGAAGAAAATTACCTTCGTTTTTATGAAGTCTCTTTGATACTAATCGAAGATCATCTATCAAAGTACCTATTTCTTGTGGGATTGAATAATCATTTGATTTTTTATTTTCTTTATGATTTATGAACTGTATATCACGAGTAGGTACATGTGCACTACGATCGTAATTGACATTTCCATGTCTACTTTCATTTCGAGTATCAGGTGTACTATGACACGCTGGAACTGGTGTTTGTGAAAATTCATGTCGTCTCGATAAAGAATCATTTTGTCTAAATGATTGATGAGATAGATTCTCTTGGGTTCTTCTTTTGTGATTGGTACTCAAATCTAATTGTCTTTTGTGCTGCGCTGCATTTTTACATTTGCAAGATTTTTCATGTACACAATCTGTTTTCTTATCATTTGAAATAACATTTAAAGACGTATTTTGTTGACGAGTTTTATAATATTCATCTGATGTTTTTGAGTGTCTGTATGATGAAGAAATTTCACCATTATTTTTATATTGATTATAAACGATTCCTTCGCCAACATATGCATCTGCAGCGCATGATTCTTCGTTAGGTAGACAAACATCACTAACGTGTCTATGATGAGTATAAACATGATCATTAGTCATAGCTGTAACTCGAGGAGATATGGACCTTTGCACTGTATTTTGTCTTTGATCTTCTTCTTGTTGAGACAGCATAAATTGTTCCAAAGTAATAAATCCTTGTAATTCATCCGGTTTTTTACTCCGATAATTGGTACACCTGTGCATACAATAAAAAAGTGAAAATATGAAATATGTGATAAATACGATACTTACGAAAAAAGTATTTATATCAAATTTATAACGATATAACAGTATTAATATATTTACCTATCTGTAGTACGTCGATAATCACCCATTTCTTGATTGTTATAAGACATATCAGTTGCACTTTGAGAAGCACTTAATCCATAAAATGTACTTCCTGCTATTGTCATCTGTAAATCCGGGGAATATGTCATACAATCTTCTTTCCTGTATAAAAATTTCATGATATAGATCTTGCTTTTTTTTTCATTTTGTATATAAATACTTACTTATTTGTCATATTTGTCGGTAGTACTCTTCTATAACTTCTAAACTGAGCTGTTGGTACAGGAACATTTTGATTTCTTGTACCAAGAAATCTTAAATATTTTCTATCTAAGCTCGCACCGCTAACTTCGTGATCTTTGTATAATTGATCCTTTCGTACTGTTTTCTTTAAAGACCCAAATGACTTTTCCATATTTGGTTTATTTTCAGGAGTATGAGCGAATTTTAACTTATTTTTATATTCATTGTCACTTTCATCAGTCTCACTAAAAAGTGCACTGTTTCGATTGTGTACATCTGCTCCTAACGTCGCTTTATTTACAGCATCCAGCCAAAGAGTTAAACAATCTTCTGTATCAGCAGCAAAATAAAATACTGTTCCTGTATGATAAACCTTAAAAGCATACTTTCTGGATTTGACTTCTGCTGCTTGTGATACTGTAAAGCCTGTTAATGCTATAAGACAGTCAGCTTTTGTACTGCTTTGCATTTTGAATCTATATGTATAATAAGATAATGATTAAAAAAAATTACTCCATTTATGTTATTTAAATAATCAATAATATTCTTTTATATATTTACCTATACAAAGCTGCACGTTTTAAAACAAACCATGCCCTGGCCCAGGCACCTCCTGCACCTCTACTACGATATGTTAACCACCCTTCCATATCACCCACGCCAAGATCTTTTACAGATATGTTTCTTTTTTCTATCGAAATAAAAGAGATTTATTATAAATATATAAATAAATTTAGAACACGTTTCTGTAACATTTATATTGGACTACCTACTTGCTAATAGAGTATTTCTCTTTCTATTACTTCTTGGACTGTTATTAGAAGACTTACTTAAGCCTCCATGTAAACCAATACTTCTAGCTACCATCATAGCTTTATTAACAACAACTTTCTCGAAACTCTTATCTTTTTCCGAGAGTTTGCTAATATTTGATCTGGATTCCAGTAATTGCTCTTGTCTTGTACAGATTGAACTTTCAGAAAAATCACTATTCCAAGAGCAGTTATCAGACTTGTAACAATCTGACAATGAATTATTTGAAATAGCAAATTTTTCAGTAAAAGGTTCGTATTTCTCACAATGCAATCTTTCTTCTCTTAACTGTTTCTCACAGATTTCAAAGTTCAGATCTGTACAATCAATTGGTATTGATCTTTGATTATCAATTGATGCATTTAATTTATTATTTGAATTTGATGACTTTTCTACTCGTTTAGAATAAATACTCAAACAATCATCGCTTTCATTGTAATCTACATCGCTACTTCTTTCAGTCAAAATGTTGCTACTTTTTGAATCTTTTCTCATATGATGTCTTGGTGATATTACAGGTTTTCCTAAATTACCTGATGTTTTTGGAACATTACCAGATTCAGGTACTTCCGGTTTAGGAATATATTTACGAGGTGGAGGTTCAGGAGGTATTAAATGTGACCTTATTTCAAATTTCTTGGTAGATTCAACTTTCGGTAATTCAATATATCTACAAGAATGTATTTTAGGTTCAACAACAATAGGACTTGAATGTTTTATACCATTGTTTCGTGGCTTTGGACTAATTTGAATCTTTGTTGTACGTTGCGTGATATCTTGCATTTCTACATTAGAGCTACAACAATTATTTATTGGTAATTCTTCCTGTACATCTGTAGAAGTTTCTTTTATATATGAACTAGAATATTGTCGTTCTGTTAGTTTCTCCATTGAATTATAGTCATTAGATTGTAAAATTTTACCAAATCTTTTAAGAGCAACGTCGTCTTCGTTATTGCTGTTAGACTTCTGCTCCGTATAATTAGTTTCTTCTTTCGTATCATAGTCAATTATATTTTCAGTAATTTTATGATAGTCATTTTGTGTAGTATTGTCTATTTGCTTATGTATGCTATCCACTATGTGATCTTTATCAGATATATCGTTATCCGATATTATAGATTCAATATTGCTTTGGTTCTCTTTCAAACAATCTTTACAATTAGTATTATGTATATTTATTTGCACAGAATCCGTTATATTCTTAAAATGAATGTTATTTTCAAGATTATTAACTTTTTGTGAAACATTAACAATTAAATTTTCTTCGCTATTTTCATTGCTTATGTGTCCTAGATTCTGTTGTTCTTTATTTTCATTAGTCATTTTGAACTTAATATCCTTTGAATTCATAACGTTGGACGAAGAATTTGTTTTTTCAAATGAATTCTCCAAAAGTAATAATTTTCTATCAATCCCAATATTATTTTCTATAGAATCGTATGCAGGCGTACTATAACTTTTATCTAATCTTCCACGTTCTTTAACGTTACTAGCATTAAACTCATTACTGTTTACTTTAGTGTTATTATTATTAGATCTATCACTAATACAATTATTACATTCATCTAAAGGCACATTTGTATCACTCATATTATTTCTGGTAGTTGCATTAATAATTTTTTGAGAAGAACGGCTATCTACGTTTCTGATAATAACAGTTGGAACCTCTCTATGGATTGTAGTTGATTTGTTACCTTCTTTCATCTCTTGCAATAGACTTTTACATTCATCCGTATGAATTATTTCAGTCTCACTTGATTTTTCTTGAAATTCTTCTTTTTTATCATCTATTTGTGTATCAGGTCTTTTTTTCCTTTTCGTTTGTTCTATACCTAGACAAGTTTGTGGACGTAAATTCGATGGTACACTATCTAAACTGTGAGCACAGGATGCTGCCTTATCTCTTAATTGGAATGTAGTACTATGTTCTTGTTTTAACTCTTTCCAAAATTGTTCAATATCAACGCCATGCTTTGTAGTTGGACTAGCACCTGTTATCGTAGCTCTTCTTTGAACTAAACTTCTTGGTTTTGTTGAATACAAACGAACAGATACAGGTGGCTCCACTTCACTATCAGAATCACTGCTATCAGTTGCCATTGTATCAAGTATACTAGCAGTATCTGTAATACCTGCTGGCTGTGGGCTAGAATTCTTTGGTGTATGCCTGATTATTGAAAATGCACAAAAATGGAATTAAATATTACATTTTACATCAATTTATATAATTTATAAATATTTATAAATATGTGTGTGAATATACCTTGGCAAGGGCATAGTAAAATCAGGTATAGTTAACAATTCAGGTCGTGGAGATGGAAGATTGTGTTGCCATCTTGTTGTATATGGGGTTTTCTTATTGCTTGGAAGTCTATATGGTTTTATATAAATTTGTCCATATACTTTTGTGTGCCTTGGCCTTCTTTTCAAGGTTAAAAGTATTTCATTAGGACTCTCACGAAACAATTCCAATACGTTTTTTCTTTCCCAGCCAACCACAGTTTGATAATTTATCTGATAATTGTATTTTACTACCAATTAAATAACATTTGATAATAATGAAATAATTATAAGAATCCTATAGAATATTACCTGAACTATTTCATCTCCTTCTTCCATTTTTCCACATTGATGCGCCGCAGATCCAAATTTAATATCAGCTATTTGATGTATTCCATGAAAGGAAGGCAAGATATAAAACCCCTAGAAAAAGAAATTACAATTTATCGCATATGCATACATTCTTAATATATATTAAATGTAACATATTGAATAAAATAAAACTTGATACTATATTCTTTATAAAAAACTTTATATTATATTCTTATTCTATTCTCTGTAATAATGTTGCATGTGTATATATATATATATATATATTATCTATATTATCTATAAAGGAAGTGACAATCATAATACATAAGAAAATGTACAAAACATTATCTAAAACGGATGTTCTAACTAAACCATTTTTATTTAAAAATATAATATCTTACCAATTCATCACCAGGTCTTTTTTTCAAAGTAGCCAAATCTAAGGTTACAGGTTGTAAAATCATAGGATCTGCAACATCCTGTATTATATAGTCTGCCAGTTTTGCTAATTGTTCACAAGTAGTTCTAATTTTTTCTATTGGTTTCTCTGCAAATCTATCTCTCTGAGCACAAGTGGCCATTTCTAATGCTAATTTCATTAATTCTGCTTTCTTATCATTATAATCCAGTTGACCACTGAAAGGAGGACGATCTAGCCATCTTACTAATGGCTTTACAGTCATTACAACCGATGCTACATCCGATAAAGTTTGCGTGGTAACAGGCTTAGAGTCGGTTTGACGTGACAGTTCATTGTATAAACTGTGTGCCTGACAGGACAAACGAAGTGCTAAAAGCTGCAAATTTTCACGATCCAATTCATAATGGAAATTTCTTAAATATTCAACAGCTTCTAAAATAATTTCTTGGTGGCCAAGTTTTAATACACCAAGATGTTCTAGATCTTCAGGTCTCAAACTTAGAAGTTGTTGTCCATTGACAAAATGATTCATAAAACTATGAACATAAGGGAGCACAGAAGTGTCCAATCCTAAAATAATAACAATTTATGTTTATCAATACCAAGAGAAATTTATTCCTATAATATATAGAACTATTTCTTTGAAAATAAAATTTTCTTAAAATTTAAAGAGAAAATTATTATTATTAATCATTTGGACATAAAATATTATGTCAATATATAGATACATCAATATAAAATAAAAAATTATAATTAAACAATAACTCTATTGTCTATGATTCGAAAAAGCATGTTAAAGACATTGTAGTGAATCGGCGAGACGATAAGACACGAAAAACAAAAAGAAATGAAACAGGATGTAAATAACTTCCGTTGACTAATATCACAATAGCATTTAGTTCAACGATCTAATGTCAAATGAATTTTCATTATACGAGAGGTCATTCATTATTGCCATTACGACGAGGCATAATTAACGAATTATGCAATTAGAACGTAGGAAGAAAGGCGTGGTTTTTTCCTCGAATATACTTGCTAACGAACAAAGAAGGCGCCGTTTTCTTGCATCGATAAATTGAAAGACGATGGAGTAGAAAGAGGAGGGAAGAGTAAAGAGGGAAAATTTTACAATCGAGAAAAGATTTCCCACGCTCTC
Source organism: Vespula vulgaris (assembly GCF_905475345.1). Taxonomy (NCBI): domain Eukaryota; kingdom Metazoa; phylum Arthropoda; class Insecta; order Hymenoptera; family Vespidae; genus Vespula; species Vespula vulgaris. The sequence continues at coordinate 2,911,555 of NC_066603.1, read as the reverse complement.
TCATTGACTCTCCCATGAAAAAGCGGCTTCGCGATTATTGCCACACAAATAAATCTGCATAAATAATATCATGTTATTAACATTTGTTCGCACCTTTTAACCACTCGCACACTTGATCCGTTTTCCATTCGGCTACATTAACATACGCCATGTCCCGACCCGTATATATTAATTCACAAAAACGCGAGAGTACACTCCGCAGTCCGAGTTCATCTTCAATTGTGCCAATTCCAAGTCAGCCCCGTCGATAACTAAACGATTAATTACCATAGCTTTACATATGCTCGCATATTAATTGCTAATGATCACGCTACGCTGCGCATCTGTCGCAGATGCACCAAAGAGCAAAGAAATGCGTTTATTGAGCAACTGCTCGAAACGTAGATAAGTATCATCATATATGATAATTCATCTCGCTTGTTAATGATTCATTGAAAATCCGTTCCATTGGAGTGGCGCCACATATACTCTATGCTCTCATTGGCTCAACACGGATAATGAAATTATCTAAAGAAAAGATAATAATTATAAATACTATTCACCTTATCGGGGTGGCGTCACGTATATTTCCCTTCTTCATTGGCTCAAACCAATAATAAACTGGTTAAAGAAAACATAGTAATTATAAATAAAATCCACCTCATCGGAGTGGCGCTATATGTATTCTGCACTCTCATTGGCTCAATACCAATAATGAAATTGTCTAAAGAAAACATAGTAATTATTGCGATAAAATGTACAAGACTTACGCATTTTTAATCTATACTTTACGGATATCGAATATCGTTAAAAATTTATCCAATAACCTTCAAGTTTTATTACACAGAACCATTGTGTGATAATTTAATGAGTGGATTTTTAAAGTGGGTTTTTTTCCTACCGTGTAAAGTGATATTTTGAATACCACTAGACACGCAGCCCTACATCACGTTATTGGCAAATACTATCTTCATCAAGTTGTCCTATCACTTTCGGTGATATTTGACGGTAACTAAAAAGAAACATGTTCTAATCAGTGATCATTTGATATACCTGTGATCACAGAAATGTCACCTTGAACGTCTAATAAGAGAGGACGGCGGGGTAATTTTGGAACGCAACTAGGTGCAAGAGTATGTATGAAGATTTGCTATATGTGTGTGACGTATGGAATGATCATGAAAAGATGGTGACCGATTGATAGGAAAGTTTAATGATATCGTAAATTTCCAAGTGTTCCAAACGAATCTTTTTTTTTTTGTTCAACAATGATTATTAAGAAAATTGGGAAAGGAGGATCATGCGATTAAATCGGCTAAAGTTTAAACGTGTATTATTACATCCTGACGCTTTTGTAACATCTCTAAGCGTTAGAAAGAAAATTTCTTTCTTTTTAAGCTGGCACACGTCTCGACCATTCTACTTGTGCGAATAAATGCCATTTATTTCTCTGCTATTTTACATATCATTTCTTTTCCGAATCATTCATTCTACTTTTTGCTAACAAGTAATTTTCATCAAGGCTTATTCTTATTCATTTCATATTTTTCATTATCTCCTATACTTTGTCGTAAAAATAATAATAATTGTAATTATTTCCTTGTGTAGGGAATATAATAGACAATTGTTATATATACTATCAAAGTACATCAATTTGTTTGATACTAATTATATCTAGAAAACATTTGTCTTTCTTAATGTTTATTTATTTTATTTTTACTATATTTTTTTGTTATAGAAGGTTTGTTAAATATTATATATATATACACACACACACAATCAGAGATCTAAATTTAATTGTATAATTAATAATGTTTTTGATGTTTCTTTTTGTTTATATTTCTATAATTTTTTAATGTTTTTAAATTATATTTGCTTATAATTATGTATTTTACTATAATTGTAATATATTTTAGGCAGCACTATATTTAAGATTAAAGAAATTATGAGATTTGTGGGATCATTATATTGAATCGTAATAAAGAACATACGATGTCCCACTGTAAAAAAGGTCCTTTGTCATCAGGATTTTATCAATTAGATATCATAAGTTAGTATGAAATATATGTATTATATTTGTACAGTTTCTTATTTACAAACTTAATTTTCTTTATAGAAATTATGTATAATATTATTTTTATATATTATTTTAGTTGAAGGGGCAGTATTAAGAAGCTCATCATTCTTGAAACCTAATCCATACATAGAAATTTCAGTGGATGGTGAAAGACTTCTTACGACAGATGTATCCAAATCCACATATCAACCAAAATGGGAAGAAAGATTTCATGTATTGGTCAAACCATATTCCCAAGTGCATTTTCGTTTATTTGACCATAGCACATTTAGAAAAGATACATTATTAGGAGAAAAAAGAATAAGTTTATTTCAAATTTTGTCTCATTATAATGGAAAATTGGAAAATTTGGAGCTGACATTTGATTTGATGAATTCAAATAAACATGATTTCTGTTCTAACAAAATCGGAGAACTAGTAACTGTGTTTGATGGATTAACAATAGATATCAATGATATTACACCTATTCATGATCCTCAGTTACCAAAAACTGGAGAATTGGATACACTGTTTGATAACTTGAGAATTGATCTTAATAATTCTATACCAAGTAATACTAATGAATCATTATGCCAAGTTCAATGTACCGTACCAGATGGTAAGATATCGTAGAATATTTTTTGATATAATATAAATCAATGTCTGCTGTATTCATATTTCCTTGTTGTAGGTGCTAGCAGCAGCGAAACTGTAAGTAATTGCAGTGTGTTAAATGGAGGAGTACGTGGACGAATGAGATTACATTCCAATGAGACTGCCACACCATCGTCAATGTATTGTGGTCAAGCTAATGCTCACCATAGTTCTACATATAACACTAATGCAAATCAATCTGGTATAGATAAACACAATTCTACTCAACATCACAAACCACATGAAAATGATAAACCAGGAAGTAGTAAAATGTGTTCAATTCACTTAGCAAATGGACATGCTATTCCTATGTCAGATAAACCAGTAGCCCAAACAGCAGAAAAACCAATGAATAGAACGTCAGAACGACATACGACATCTTTGATCGATGGATGCAGACCATCGCGTTCAGAATTGTCAACCAATCATAACATATCAGAGGGACGTCCAATTTCTCGCCCAGAACAGTCTTCGTCCGTTCCTAATACAAACGAACGTTTGGCGAATTTTAGAGCAGATCAATCTGCATCAAATTCAGCTTCGGATGGACGTACAGTTTCTCAGTCAGAACCTTTATCTAATGTAAATACATGTTCAACTTCGCGAGTAGAATCGACATCGCTCCCTAATACAGAAACACGATCAGATCATTTATCCGAAACTCGTGGAGCTACTCGATCTGAACAAAATAACAGTATTCTTCTTCCACATTGTATTCCTCGTTCAGAGCAATCTATATTAAATACAGTATCAGATAGTCGCACTATTCCACATTCTGAAGAATTTACAACAAATAATTTACCAGAGTCTCGTTCGCTTACTAGAATGGTTCAACCAACAGTTTCATTGACAGGGCAACCTACAATGCCTGTAGCTGGACAATCTATCATACAACCTGGATCTTCAGTAATGCTTCCAGAAGTTGAAAATACATGTCATTCGGAGGAACCTCTTCCACCTGGATGGGAAATGAGATGTGATGGCTATAGTCGAAGGTATATTTTTTAAATATAATTATTAAACGTTGTATTGTTGAAATTAAGATTAACTTTATTCATTATATTTGTTATAGGTATTATGTTGATCATAACACAAGAAGTACATCGTGGGAAAGACCACAGCCATTACCACCAGGATGGGAAGTACGCAGAGATCCTAGAGGTAGAATTTATTATGTGGATCATAATACAAGAAGTACAACATGGCAGAGACCAAATACAGAAAGATTACAGCATTTCCAACAGTGGCAAGGTGAAAGACAATATGTCGTTCAACAAGGCAATCAACGATTTCTTTATCCTCAAGTAAGTTATTATTTTACTGATTTTCAATAACAATTGTCCAATTTAACTGATCGTTTGATATTTAACATATCCAGCCTCTTGGGGCAGCAGCCGCTGTAGCAGGACCCTTAACATCTGCTATGCCTGATGATGATGATATTCTTGGACCATTACCAGCTGGTTGGGAAAGACGTAAGCAACCAGAAGGTCGAGTATACTATGTAAATCATAAAAATCGAACGACTCAATGGGAAGATCCTCGTACGCAAGGACAAGAAACAGGAATAGATGAACCACCATTACCAGATGGTTGGGAAATTAGACTGACAGAAGACGGTGTTCGATATTTCGTGGACCACAACACAAGAACAACAACATTCCAAGATCCAAGGCCAGGTGCACCAAAAGGGTAATTATTATTAATTTTTATTAAAATTTGTCTTAACACTTAACCAACTGAATGGGAATATCTGATATAGTTCGCTGTGCCACGCGAGATTGGCTAAGTGTTAAGTATAAAAAATAAGTTTATTATCTTATCTATTCTATTACTCTTATATCAAGACCAAAAGGAGTTTACCGAGTACCAAGGGCATATGAAAGATCATTTCGTTGGAAATTATCCCAATTTCGTTTCTTATGTCAAACCAATGCATTACCCAATCATATAAAGATTAGTGTAAGTCGACAAACATTATTTGAAGATTCTTATCACCAAATAATGAATGCAGAAGCATTTGCGCTTAGGCGAAGATTATATATTATTTTTAAAGGAGAAGAAGGTTTGGATTATGGAGGTGTATCTAGGTAAGTGTCAATAAATATATTGATAAATATTAACGTTTACGATTTCTGTAATATATCTTTTCTTTTGTTTTTCTAGAGAATGGTTCTTCTTATTGAGTCACGAAGTTCTAAATCCTATGTATTGTTTATTTGAATATGCTAATAAAAGCAATTATAGCTTGCAAATAAATCCTGCATCTTATGTCAATCCTGATCATTTACAATATTTTAAATTTATTGGCAGATTTATTGCAATGGTTTGTATATGTCTATACATATATATGATTTGTGTATAATACATTTTTTATTATTATTATTATATTATAAACTTACCAAATATCTTATTTCTAGGCTCTTTACCATGGACGATTTATCTATAGTGGTTTTACTATGCCATTTTTTAAAAGAATGTTAAATAAAAAACTAGTTATGAAAGATATAGAATCTATTGATCCAGAATTCTACAAGTCTCTTATATGGATAAAAGAGAATAATATTGATGAATGTGCCCTAGAATTGTATTATAGTGTTGACTTCGAAATTCTTGGACAGGTCATTCATCATGAATTAAAAGAAAACGGTGATAAGATTAGAGTTGTTGAAGACAATAAAGAAGAATATATTAGGTATGGAAATAATTAAATAAAAGTTAAATTCGAAACTTTCGAAGAAATATATCTATTATTCTTATCATTATTAGATTAATGACTGAATGGAGAATGACCAGAGGTATAGAAGAACAAACAAAGGCCTTCTTAGATGGATTTAATTCAGTTGTACCATTAGAATGGTTAAAATATTTTGATGAACGTGAATTGGAGTTAATGCTTTGCGGTATGCAAGAAATCGATGTAGAAGATTGGCAACGTAATACTATTTATAGACATTATACGCGTAATAGTAAGCAGGTTCTATGGTTCTGGCAGGTACATTCATATTTGTTTTCTTTTATAATTAAAATTTAATTACAAGTTTATAATGTATATTAATTATTTGTAGTTCGTTACAAGAACGGACAGTGAGAAAAGGGCTCGCCTTTTACAATTTGTAACTGGTACTTGCAGAGTTCCTGTTGGAGGATTTGCTGAATTAATGGGTATAATTAATGTGTTTTATGTGTGTAATGTGTGAATATATAAGGAATATATATATATCATAAATATCTTTTAAATATTTGCAGGAAGTAACGGACCCCAACGATTTTGTATTGAAAAAGTTGGAAAAGACACATGGTTGCCAAGATCTCACACGTGTTTTAATAGACTCGACTTACCACCATATAAGAGTTATGATCAATTGGTAGAGAAGTTAAATTATGCAATTGAAGAAACTGAAGGTTTTGGTCAAGAATAATTATTATAGATATAAATGATCGTTTGGTAAGTATTACATATTATTACTTGTTGAAATATTTGATAATAATTTCTTATTTTATTTTCTAATATGATGTCTGTTAAAGTGCAGATTCTGTATCATAATTTAATCCATAATAGGCATGAATGTGGATGGCAATAGTCCTTGGCACTACAATTTATGTTTCATCAATAAATACTGAGAGTTTACTGCTTTTTAATGATGTAATACATTCAGAATTTATCGAACTTATTATAAAGCAACATGAAATGTAAAATCTGATTTCATATTATATATTGATGTATATTATATACAGGTTTATGTGGAGAAGTATCACTAATATTGTAAAAATTAAAAGTTACTGACTATTTCTGTTAATATTTATATTGATTCAGGCATATGCACAACATTGTAGATTCTCAAAGGCAATTATTGTTGTAATCTACATTGAAAATTGTATATTCCACAAGTTATTATATTTCTATCTGAATTGGAAATAGTTCTTTCCAAAGTGTACTTTTTAATTTTGTGAAGTTACAAAATATTAAGAGAAAGTGTCAATGAAACGTAACCAAATATATATTCTCTGATTATTTTTATCATTAATATTTTTAAATATTCACAGTACAAGTTCTAAATGTCTGTTTTAAATCTTTTACTTCAATGTCTTATCATAATTTATAATGTAGCATTAAATAACTAAGAGAATAGTGATTTGTTCCACGTTGTCAAATTTCATTGACATTTTCTATGTTTTATTATGATTACATAATTATGATAGAATTAAATACATAAATTAATTGTACATATTGGAGCTATATGTAGCCATGCAATATACTGTAACGGAAGTAACTATCCCTATGATGTTTAGTTTGTTTAGGTTACTTAATCCCTTGCCTTATAATATCGTGAAAGATTTGTAATAATGTTTACGGACCAAGCATAAAAAATACGAGTTAGATTACTTTGACTACAGGCGTAACATTGGACTTATTTTTTCAAGTATATAGGTCCAATAAAATCAAAACAGAAATTATGAAGAGCTTGCAAAGTTTTCCGATATGAAAAACACGCAAAGTTGCTTTATACATACCAAATTATTTCAAAAGATACCACACAATTTAGTTGTATATCATTATGCTATTTTGTTTCAAAGGTTAGTTATCTAAATTGATCTGTTTTCTACAAACATAAATAAAATTTTCTTGATACATTATTTATTTTTAGACCCAGAGTTATATCATTTGAATGAACAAATAATCGACGAACTTTTATAAATTTTCAAAATGCCTGTTTTTTCTATTATTTTTCTGCTTGTTCAATATATCATAAAGTTGATACAAAAACATATATTTATTAATAGTAATCAGATATTATTTATAAAATAATGACAATTATTTTATATTATGGTATTATTAATTTCAAAAAACTAAGACTTTACAAAAGAAGACCAAGTGTATAACCAAATTGATTTTACAGTTTTGTCAGAATCATAAATTAAAATATAAGGCAAGAGATTGTTAATCATAGAAATGCTGCCATGTTTATATGCAAATACAAACATTGCTCACTATAACAATAGTATATATTATGTAAACTATACACACACACACATGCGCATATATATACACATGTTACCATTAACGTTTTATAAAGAAACATAAATTAATTGTAGATATTAATTATTAATATCTTGGGATATATATTAAAAAAATAGATTGTATATATTTGCTTTAAAATACGTACACAATATCTATTGGATATATATATATATATATATATATATATATATATATATATATATATATATATGTACGTGTATATGAACACTATGTAAAAGATCTGATGTTGCAGTATGTTTCTTACATATTGCAATATCAACAGTTTATGCTTTCTCAGAAATCAGAACACCAAGACCACACTGATTAATAATTTAACTGATTTAAACAAAGTAACCAAATAAATTCCTTCATTAGATCATTTACTTGTGTTTAACACCACTATTTGATGTAATCAATTATATTAAATGTAAGAAACTGGAAATGTACAATAATGTTCATTTATAATGTAAATTGGATAGTCATGGTAAAGAAAGATTTAATTAATACTTAAATTGATTTGTTTTATATTTATTTTATAATGTATTATTAACTACAAGCATATAGAGTTTTTAGTAGATGTAGCCCACTATAAAGGATAGTATATGGAAACGATATCCCTTGTTAGAACAGTCATCCTACATGCTACTAAAGATATTATAATTTTGGATTTGGACCAAAAAAATGATCCCATGGTAAATAATTTAAAATGCTACTAGTATTACTATAATGATTATATATAGATCCCCAAGTTTGTTCTATATTTGGTTTAAAGTTTTTCAACTCACCTAAAAATTAATGAAAATTCATGTTGTATGCACATTATTATATCACAAAAAGCATTGTAAATATGAACACATTAATGTTTACAAATGTTATTAAAAATACATATTACAACAACTTACTCTCATCTATGTTAATTAAATCTTCTACTTTGGTTTCTACACCATTTTTATCTCTCTTTGTGGTAACAACATATTTTTTATCACCAATCTGTTTAGAAATTATCTTTTCTTCATTACCTTCACTATCTTTTACTATCTGATGTTGTTCTATAGTACCATCTGGTGCATGTATAAATCTTTTGGTAACAAATTTGGAACTTCGATAAGATTGGTTTGTAGAAGGATTGGTGTAAGACGGTACCACTTTTGTCTCATCAGGCTCATTCCAAAATTTAAAAAGGTTGTCAGCAGAAATTCTATAGTAAATGAAATAGGTAACAAAATTGCAATTGAAATAATGATGTAATAAAATATAAGATATTTATAAAATTCCATACTTTCCATCTAAATCTGCATCTACTTTGACTTTTTCATGATTATAAGAATCTGGATTTTCATAACCGGGTTTTAACATTTTATCACGCAAACTATTATTACTCTGTCCTGCACTTGGTAACTCTTCTATACTACCTTGAAATATATAAACAATGTTTTATAAGATCAGTGAAGTTAAGAAATAATTTTTAATATTAATTTAAAAAAAGACTTTAATCATCTATTCTAAAGGAAATAATATACCTGGTAGAGAGAAAATTTTACTATCATCAAAACTTGAGAAAATACTATTTATTATATTATCGAATTGTGATTCAAAATAAGATGCCATTTCCTTGGGATCATTGAAAATATGAACATGTACATTACTTCTACCAAGATGCCTATAATAATTAATAAAATCACATTATAATAATTAATAAAATTATATAATTATAAATTAATATTAAAAATCAATTTCTTAAGAAACATACCTGAAGTCATCGTCATCATTGTCATCTTCATCATTTTGCCAAATGGGATTACGAAAACTATGTTTCCTTGATTATAGATCGTTTAATGTAAACAAATTTTTTATTAAATATAATGAATGGAATTATATTAATAACAAATTAATTAATAAATTATAAATACCAAACAATACTGATTAATACACGATCTTTCTAGATTGTCAAATATATTATGTACCAACTTACGTACTTAACATATGTCATTATCTTTATTATTTATTTGTTATTAATATAATAACTTACCCTTCGTCTCCAAAATCTTCTCTATTTCCTCCAATGAAGAAATTTCGAAAGAAATCAAAGATTGGCATTTTTAATTTTTCTTCTACGCAGCCAGTTGTGGATGATGCATTCAGATCACGTCAAAACAAACGTAATTACGTCATATATCTAGTATAATAATCTATCACATAAAATTACTTACGATGATGACATGGGAGCTTCACCTATCACAACCAGTATATTAATCGACGTTTGAATATCATTGTTTTAAGAGAAATGAATTTAGATAAAGGAAAAAGTAACACAGGATTACCAACAGTACAATTTTAGAGATTTATACTATGGCTCTATTGTCTTTACTTTCTATCTTGCAGTGCTTTTCGACCTATTCGAGATATAATCGAATTTACCAAACATTTCGATTGTATCGAAATAATATCAAACAATAAAAATATCCTCATGAGCTTATATATTACGTTCCCTAAAATTTCAATTTTTTATTTACTATCGATTTATATAATTTTATATTATAACATAAATTCATAAGTAAATTCTTTTCTTATTCAAGCTAGCATCTTAACATGCTTAAAAATGTAATAAAATTAACTTAACAGAAAGTAGATAAAACTGTAGAAAAAATTCCAAGTGAAATGATTACAACAATAAAGTAATTTTAAATTTTATTGAAAATGATTAAAGAACAAGAGTTTCTTGAAGTTTTAATTGTTTTTTGCTCTTTGCTTTAACTTGTGCAGCAATACGATCCAAATCTCTACGCCCTTGACTTGTAAGCTTACGTCCACCAAGTGGAGCTTTTTCAATAAGTTTTAATTGTTCTAAAGTTTGAAGCGCTTTACGAGCAACACCACCAGCAGATCGACAGAAATGACTAGGATGAGTCCCATTTCGTTTACGACCACCAAAAATTTTAGTAACTGCTCCAACACCAATAGGACTACGAATATAAATATGACGGACTAATGCTGCACAACGTATGTAATACCAGTCTGGATCATATGGCGCTAATTCCTTGAAACGAGCTGATTTTACAATATCCACCCATTCTGGGACACGCATTTTACCTGTTCTAAAATTTATATATTTATATTAATTATATATAATAATGCTTATTATACATAAGGATATAGATAATGACTACAGCAATGTAGATTATCCATATAAAAAAACAATAGTTTATCTATTATAAATTATAACCTAACAATTAAAATTATAAAATAGTAAAGCTTACTTTTTAAGGAAAGCTGCAAAAGCTTTCACAAATTTATGTTGATCAACGTCTTTTAATGTTACAGACGGCATCTGAAATAAATATACAAAACAAATTAAAATCAACACATTGTGTATTAGACATCAATATGACCACATGGGTGGATTATATGATTATACATATATAATTTTTCATGATATTAATTTAATCATAAACTAATATAACATAGTATTTATTAAATAATTTTTAATGAATTCTACACAAAATATATTTAATTATTCACTCAAACCTTTTTAAATTCAAAGAAGAATGCAAATACGACGCACCTTCGCAAATATACAAAACGGAAAGACAAGATCCAAGATGGAGTAGTGGTAGATGGAATTTCGGAAAGGAAATGACCATGAAATAATTCTCTATAGACGAACTACGTAATAAACATAGTAATATTTTTTAGAATATTTCAAGATATTAATAATATCATATCATAATTATAATAAAAAAGAAAATTTTACGGATATTTTATATGATTTATTATTATGTTAATATAAATTAATTTTATTCTATTTTTTTGTTAATTTATAATCAGTACTAGTCGTTCTATTATTTGATTGGCTGACGTGTTTAGTGTATGAAGGACTTACGATATTGTTCAAACTCTATTATATGATTCTAAAATTTCTTATATATTACATTATGATTTTTCAAATGAGGTAGTCTTTTATCAAATATATGTAATTTTATAAAATTTATTTATTTTTTATATGACAATTATCCATATGACATTGTTTAAATAAATGATTTAAGATTGTTATGAAGGTTATGTTATAAAAGTTATCAACGACGTAACTAAGATGATCTCATATTGTTAAATTTTTACTTTGAAGTATTATACTAACTGCGTATTTAAAAATAAGATTATCTACATTATCTTGTAAACGTACATGTATATATATGTGTCCATGTATGCACAGCAATTATTAGTGTTGTTTAGCTTTTAATTGCAAGCAGTAGTGATATAACTTGTCAAAGAGATGAATGTATTGTTGAATAAATTGAATCAACAATTATTAAGATTGGCAGGAAAATTTTTTCAAACGGGACATATATTAATTGGAAATTACCATCAACATGGAACCTTGACGGAACATATTCCTTTCTCAAAGGACTTTCTATTTCAGCAGGTATGTAAAATAAAATATATCTTTGTAATTGCTTTAATTAAATGTTTTTTCTACTACCTATCATAACAGGTAATACTGTAACTCATTTGTTGAATGTATTTTATCATATTACATTGTATCGAGTAATTATCATCATTGTAAATAATATATTACTGTTACGAATACATTTATATTAAAAATAATTTATTTAATCATATATTCTAAACAGCATCAGTATCTAATTTACCTTGTGTTAACTTCTTTATGTATGTTATCAGAGAGAAATAAATTTATATAATTAATTTTAAAAAGCGACATTATTTTCATTCATAAATATAGCAGTTAACATGAATTAATTTTATTAAATATTACACTAGTCAATTAATTTAACAATATCAGATAAAATATTTTAATAAAATTTCAATATATATATTTATTTTATTTTCAATAAATGATAAATAATAAAACTTTTATTGTATTTTATTTTTATTTGCAAATAATTTGAAAAAATAGGTTATTATTATAAACAAATTTATAAGATACGGTTACAATTAATATGTTATATTTACAAATATTTTTTTTATTTAAATTAATTTTATAAAATTTTATTGCTTTGTAAAATTGAAATCAAGTATATTTTATTATCTGGGATTAAGATATCTCTTTCCTTATCCAAAACATTTCCTGACATAAAAAATAATCTTTGTTAAGTGTTTACATTAAATGGATTAAAACCTTATTTGTGGGTAGGTAAAATTTGATAAAATTTTATTTATACATTGTTTATACGTACTTCACAATCAATTCACATACACATATTTCATTGGATTATAAATTTCATTTTATTTTTATTTATAATGTGTATTCCATATTTTATATTTTATTTGTTATTTATGATATAATGTCCACATTAATATAATAAACAATTTCACTGACAATAAATTACATTATTTATTTTAATTGATATATAAATACATTTCAAATTGATTTATATTTATATTAAAAAATATTTTAGTTATTCGATCCGGTGTCCAGTACATATACATATTTACTTGCTGATATCAATAATAAAGAAGCTATTTTAATCGATCCAGTCATTGAATGGGCCGATCGAGATAAAACAATTATCGAAGAACTCGGTTTGAATTTGAAATATGTTGGTAAGTCGCCATCTTTTTTTTCAGATTCATTTTTTTTCATTCGAATTTATTTAACAAAATCGTTAAATATTTCTCTCTAATTAACGATTATTTCCTTTACAGCGAATACACATATGCACGCAGACCACATTACAGGAACAGGCCGATTAAAATCGTTATTACCAGGTTGTCGATCGATGATCTCCCGCAATAGTGGTGCCGAGGCCGACATTCTCTTGGAGCCACGAGACCGCATCAAATTTGGTAGACATTATCTGGTGGTGATACCCACACCTGGTCATACTGAAGGTGGATAACACAACCATTCTGAAGAATATTTTATTCATCGTTCTCATTAATTTACATGGTCGATTGATTGTATTCAATAGTTACACGTATATACATATATATTACATTTATACTACATACACGCGCGCGCGCGTGGGAATACGTAATTGTTACACACACACACACACGCGCGCGCGTAATTGTTATATATATATATATATATATATATATATATATATATATATATATATATATATATATATTACGATCCATTCAATTCAATAAGTTTTTAAAAAGTGATATTTGAGACAATTTTATACAAGCTTCTTCTATATAATACATTATAATTAATTACATAAGAGACTTAAGTAATACGAGTATGTACATAACTATTTACATATACCAATCAATCAATACATAGTCGAATGTAAAAGCTATATATATATACATATGCAAAGTTGAACGATCGTATAAAATAAATTGAATTATTTTTATATTAAACTTTTACATTAAAATTTTTATGTAGGATGCGTGACGTATGTGTGCGATGAACAAGGAATCGCTTTCACGGGCGATGCCTTATTAATACGTGGATGTGGAAGAACAGACTTTCAGGTTCGTATGAAAACCTAAAAAAAAAAAAAAAGAAACAAACAAACAAAAAAGACTTTTCTTTAGCTAGATATATTTTTATAATATCTAGATTTTTTTATTTGTTAGGGTGGCTCATCAGAAATATTGTACAAGTCTGTACATGAAAATATATTTACCTTACCATCACATTACAGACTATATCCTGCACATGATTATAATGGTAGGACTGTAACTACTGTAGCTGAAGAAAAAATATTGAATCCTAGATTATCTAAATCATTGAATGAATTTGTAAATATTATGAATAATCTTAATCTTCCATATCCAAAAATGATTGGTAAGATTTATAATATTTAAAGATATTTAATTTATTCCATGACATATTTGTACATTGTTATTTATAAACGTTTTTATATAAGTTTAAGTTGTTAATACAAATACCGTTTCAGACAAAGCTGTACCAGCTAACAAAGTTTGTGGAGTCTTTGAAATTAATAAGAAGAAGGGAAAACAGTGAGAAAATAACGAGAGATCGTCAAATTTCATCAACTCTTTTCTCATTAAATATGAGATAAGATTGTATATATATGTGTGTAAATATATACATACACACATATATATATATATGTCTCTATGCAATGTACAGTTTCCAAGATACTTATAAACTTTCTCAATTAATAATAGATATTTGCAATTTAATGTATAAACATTTGCATATATTCGTAAAAATCATAGATTTGTAACTAGTATAATATTATTTTTATATATTTTAACAAATATATATATATATATCAAGTTAGCATAATGATAATAGTAGTAATAATGAGATTATTATTTAAATGTTTGAATTTTTCTGAAAAAGCAATATAAAAATCTGTTGAACTTATTCTAAATAATTAAATTATATAATTAAATAAAAATAATTTAATTATTATTATGTATTGTTATAAATAAATATTCATATTTCTCCATGTGCACGAAATTAAACTAATTAGAATAAAATATAAAAAGAAAAAGAAATAAGTATTATAAAAGAACGTTATAATATAATACATGAAACAGAAACGTTTAATTCGCGTTTTCTAATTTCGCCAGACAAAAACTACATATTTGGTGAAATTCAAGCGCGTTTACTTTTCCTTCGTTTAATGTACCTGAAAGGATTGTCTGTAATTTCCCATGGGCCCTTGTGTTTTATCCCCGTGTAATCGTGGTGGTATCACCCTTTGAACATGTATTTTTTTCAACATTTTGTCATTTCGTTTGACATTATAAACTTAAGATCATTTAAGCAATTAAAAAAAAAGAAAAAGAAAGAAAAACAAAACAAAAAAGGAACAAAAAGACGTATTCATCCCAATTTAAAAATCCCTCATTAAAATTCATTAGAACTAAAAAGTTAAGATTGTAAAGAGGTATATCGTTCAGTATTATTATTTTAAGAACGGTCTATGTCACGATATCTACAAATCGTTTGCGAATAATAAGCTCTTTTTTTGCAGTTCTCTATGTCTTCCCAAATTGCATACGGTGGAAAGAAAGAGAGATAGAAAAAGAAAGAGAGAGAGAGAGAGACAAGAAAAGGAAGAACGGGGTTTCTTGTAATCGGGTTGACGAAAAGGCCTCCGCACCTCGTCGAAACTGAAGATGAAAAGACCCCATGGTGTTGGTGCTGTGCTTCTACTGCATAGCTGAGGGTTGAAATCGATACCGTTTCCAGGGTAACCAGTAGGTACGGTGCCCGACACACGAGTGTTGGAACAGGCCAAGGCTATCCACTTATGCATTTTCATGCTGTTCTAAAAAAGGACAAAGAAATCAAAAGATATGTACATACTTATTTCTTTTTCCTTTTTTCTTATTTCTTGTTTTTTATTTATCTTTATTTTTCCTTTTTCTTTCTTTTTTTTTTATTTTTTTTATTTTTCTTTGTTTATACAGAAATTTCGTTAACCACTACACAAGAAATATACGGTCAATGCAAATTATTATTATCAATTTTATTTCAACGAACGTTTCTTTTTGTTTGTTCGTTTTATTGGTAGATATCGAAGTACTTACCCTACCAATGTATTATTGAAAATTTCAATATAACATTCTGATCGTGCTTTCTTTCATATTATTCGTTTGATATTATTCAAGGCGTGGCATTATATTCCCTAGTTCAAGCTCTCGCTACGATTGTTTGTGAATCGGCTTTGATTGTACCGAAAATCAATATTAGGTAGTAACGATGACTCTATATGGAACGGTATGATAAGCTATGTATGGTAGAATCCTTAGTCTTTAATATAATTTTTTAATTATATTGTTTTTTTTGGTTTCCATATTTTACATAAACGATTGTGTGACACCATTCGTTTCATTAAAAAAGAAAAAAAGAAAAAAGAAAAAAAAATTGATGAGTAAAAATTGACAGAAATCGAAATACAAATTCGTCGAAGATACATGTAGGAGAGATTGGTTTTGAGCACGTGATCATCCTAAAATCGACAATAAAAATGATAATACTTATAAATTCGAACAATTAATCAAAGTGACAGAGATCGATATACAAATTAATTTATTTTCATGAAAGATATGTAAGACAGTTTGACGTTAATCACATGATCGATCTAAACTCTACTAATAAAAATGGCAATACTTATAAACTTGAACTTCACATAAATGACGGAAATCAAAGTACATAAATTCGTTTAATTTCCATAAAAGCTACATTATATCATTTTATATCATTATATTGATCACATGATCGTCCAATATCGACAATAATAAAAAATGACGATACTTATAAACTCGTAACAATCAATATGCAGTTATCGAACTTATTGAAATTGAAAGTTTCTGGTTTCTCGTCAGAATTCGTTGTACAAGACGACAAATCCCGACGAAGAAATCGTTCTCATAGAAAATGGATTTCGACGGATACCAATGACGTGACATTTACCGAGAAAAAAAAAGGAAAGAAAAAAAAATTCTATCGTTATTTTGTCGCGTGCTACAACAGTAGTCTAGTATCTACAGGTTGTTGAGTTCGCCCTCGGCATCAGGGATTTCTCTCTCTCTCTCTCTTTTCTTTTCTCTCTCTCTCTCTCTCTCTCTCTCTCTCTCTCTCTCTCTCTCTTTCTTTCTCTTTCACACTCTCTTTCCTTTCTCGTTTTCCCGCCCGTGTAACCGGCTGGCCCTACTCTTTTTCTCTTTTATACGCTTTTCTCCTATACGCGTACCCACGACTTTGTCCTCCCCCACGTACACTTTCTGAAGATCAATTTACTGCGGCGCACGAGAAACTCCCTTTGTCATCGATTGCCAATGGTCGGGGTTTCTCTACGTCGCGCCGCACCGCGCCGGCAGACGCCTCTCGTTCTAGACGACTTCACGTTCAAACGGGACTCACTCTACTCGTCATTGGAAATATTATCGATATAAGCACAACTTCATTATAACGAGAAATCCTCCAAGAATAGATCGATCGTAGAAACTAAACAATGAGCAATCGTTTCCATTTCCATTGCCTCGTGTCAATTTCGCATTAAATCCCATTCCATTTAATTTTACTCGTACTTCTTCTTCGTAGATTGTTAGAATAACAAATGGATTTTTATATTGCAATTTTTTTTTCTTATTTAATTTAACCAATTCAACATGTTCGATGACATAAATATGATAATAGTTTATTAAGAGATCATTTATTAAGAAATTTTTATATCATTGAACTTTCTATTTGATAGAATTACGATCGTATTTATATATGAAATTTTGTTATTATTCAATTACAATAATTCGACATATTCAATGGCAAAAATATGAATAGTATTCTAATCGAGTTATTAAAGTTTTACTATCTTGAAAACTAGAGATAGAGATTAGTTTTCAAAGGGATTTGAAAATTCATTTATTCGCTCCAACAAATTTCTAGTTAACGTTACATCTAAGCGTATTGTCATTGACATGTAAATTTCTTTTCTCTTATTTTACGAATCTTTAACGAAATCATGTAATTTTTAATATCTACGTATGTATAACAAAAATTAGTTGAGAAATTAAAAATACGCGATGTATGTAAAGAAAGAAAAGTTTAGCGGGAAAATTGGCGCTCCTTCGGAAAACGTTTAAACCACCAGCTTTCCCGCCACGTTATCGACTGATCAAGGGGCGCATGTGAAAAGCGGTTACTGGCGCGGTCATCGAGCGATGGCCATTGATTGGCCGAGCCGGTTCAGCGGCACCGCGCCGCGCTGTGACGCCATATTGGATTTCTAGTCAAGCGACCCACCCAACGACAACGGCAGCAACGGCAGCGGCGGTGACGGCGGCAACGGCGGCGGCAACGGTGGTGGCGGCGGTGGTGGTGTGGTGGTAGTGGAGGTGGTCGTGGCGACGGCAAAAGCAGCAGCAGCAGCACCAAGGTAGCTAGCCAAGCAGTCGCGCATTAACACTATTGCCGTGTGCGCTTTCGTATACGGCGCCGGATTTTTCTAATCTCGTATTATTTTACGGAACGTGGGGGACAAGAATATTGGAGAAGGGGATTAGAATATTTTTACCTGACATATAGACAGGTAGAAAGAGAGAGAGAGAGAGAGAGAGAGAGAAAGAGATAGAGATAGAGATAGAGAGAGAAGAAAATCAGTCTTCAATTTCCTTTCAAAGGTCGTCACACGTCCATCCATTCGTCGTGAAAGACGGGAGGAGATTCTAAAGCGAAGTACCAGTGTCAGAGAAAGAGACGAAGAAAAAGGAACGAGGTAGAGGCAGCCAGGCAGGCAGGAAGATGAAGGGGATGATGCTGCCCGCGTTCTTGCTGGGCGTCCTCTTGGTCTCTCGCGTTCAGGTGAGTTTACAAACGCGTAAATAAGCAATCGTTATGAGAGACACATTTTTTTCACTTCGAGAGAAAGAGGGAATGAGAGAAAGCCGCAATGACGTTCCACGCGACGTACCTATCCAGATGTATATGTATATATATACATACACATCACACATATGTACGTACATATGTATACAAGCAAGGCTGAATATACGATGCTATTCGTTAGAAACATTAATTTTTACACTTCGATTCGATCAAAGACTTCCTTCTATCTTTGCTTAATGTATTGCACTTGGAAAATCTTGTGGCTTAGTTATTTGAAATGAGATATCAATAATAAAGATTCGAGAAGCACAAGCAAGGTTTTCCTATATATTACAAGAAAGGCTTCTTTCATCTTTCTTTTATTATTTTTGTATCTTCGAGAAATTCACAACATGCGAAACAAAAAGTGTAATAATCTTTTTATTTTTTAAATATTATCGACGACGAATCAACTCTTTCCTTACTTCACGTTAAGCAAAGATTTATAATGAAGAATGCTGATTGGTTCGTAAAATTCGTCGACAACGATGGCGACTATCGATCGATTCGTTCTCCTTCCTCCTCGTCGTCATAGTACGATTTGACGTTTTCGTTTGCCAAATCTCCTAAAGAAATGTCGCATCACGATGAGAAAGGAAGTTTGCTATGGCCGCCGTCAAACGGGAGCCGCTCTCTCCGATCGATGCACGCGCCGGTGCTCCGTGCTTTAATATGTTCCGAGTACTTTCCAAGTGAACCCGCACCCCCTCCTCCCTTTTCCTTCCCCCTTCTCCTCCCCCTTCCTCGTAACGATCGTCGACTTCTCTTACTCTCTTTCTCTCTTTTACCAATTCTTTTTCTTTCTTACATTTTTCTTACAATTTTATTCAAGAAAACATGAAATGTCAACAAGATTGGTCATTTTGATTGGTCACCTCGTTATATCCTTATCGACGTAGTGATTGGTTCTTTAAAAAATATGTTAGATATACTGACATTAAAGAGAAAAACACTTTTTGATGTTCTTTATTTCCATCGAATCTAACAGATTTGCTCGAGGAAAAAATGAAATTTTAATGAGACTGATTTTCATTGGTCGCGCCTCGTTATATCCGTATCGATGCAGTGATTGGTTCATTAAAAAGAATATTAGATGTAATGGCATTTTTAAAAAGTCGTTTTAATCCTTCATTATTTTTATCGAATCTAACAGATTTGTTTGATAAAAGAATGAAATGTTAACGAAATTGATTTTGATCGATTGGTACGTTATTCGTATCAATGCGGTGATTGGTTCTTTAAAGAAAATGTTGAGTGTAATGGCGTTTCGAAAAATTTTTTTCATTTTCTCATTTTCATCGAATCTGACAGATTTACTTGATAAAAAAGTGAAATGTCAACGATATCGATTTTTTTTTTAGTTGCTTCGTTATATCCGTATCGATTCGATGATTCTTGGAAAAAAGAAAAAAAATCATTTAACCTTTTTTATTTCGAATCTGGTACAGAAGAATATCCTTACATTATTCGTCAGCGAAAAGTAATCATCCGGGTATAGTTTTTATCAAAAAGGAAAGAACGCATTTCAAGTTACTTGAGTATCTTCTCTCTTTCGTCGTTTGAATACTGAGAATCATTTTTCTTTTTCTTATTTCTTTTGAATGCGTACGACGACGAAATACGCAACTTTGCGGAGCCGGCATCTTTCTGCTTTTGCGTAAAACAATGCTTTTATTTTTCACATTCATATCTCTTTTTTCATTTTTTCTTATTCTTCTCGTTTCATCGTTTCAAATAGTCCGAGTTTCGAGAAAAATCGACTTTCAGGTAGATTATTTGGGGACGGTTGAATAGTGACAAAAGATTCAGATAAATAGAAAGAAAGAGAGACGGAAAATGAGTGAAAAAAAAGAGAAAAGAATGAATGAGTAGAAGAGAGATAGAAAGAGAATAATAATTAGTGAGAGAAAGAAAATGAATGTGTGTGTATGAGAGATAGATAGATAGATAGAGAGAAAGAGAGAGAGAGAGAGAGAGAGAGAGAGAGAGAGAGAGAGAGAGAGAGAGAGAAATGGTTCGTGCTTTCGGAAAATTTTCATCTTAAGATTTGAAAATCGTCGAATAAAACTTCTTAACTGGGTTCGAGCTTAAAGACGATTAACGACGTCATTCATGTCGAGGCGGCATAAGCTGCATCAAAAAGTCGTCCTTCGTTTCTTTTTTATTGTTACCTTGTCAGTATTCTTTACGATACGAGACATGATGGAAAGAGAGACAGAGACGAACGACGACGACGACGGTTATGGTCCAGTTGCTCGAAGGAGAAACGTCATATTCGCGTAGGTGTATATGAACTTTAGTTTTTTCCTCAGTCTCCAATGGTTTTAAAGATAATGTCAAAGAGTTGATATAATTGTATACAGTGTATGCATGTACGTTTGTGTAGGTGTGTATATATGTGCGAGTAAGTGAATGTGTTGATACATAAGAAGATTCGATACATAACCTTTTAAAATGGACGTCGATTAGGATTCCAATTAAGATGAAACGTTTTCGGATAAATGGAAAATAAAAATTGATTTCAGTTAAAGGTTAGTTCGATCAACATAAAAGTATTGTCTTTTCTTTTTTTTTTATTCTCTCTCTCTCTCTCTCTCTCTCTCTCTTTCTCTCTCTCTCTTTTTTCCCCTCGAGTTCCTCGCGTGAATATCCTTTGAATTTGATTTTACTGCCTGGTAGTACTGGCCTCCTTCGTCAATTTTCATCTAACTCAATTACGATAAGTCGATTATAGGGTATTTCAAAGGGTAACTACGAACTTCCTCTTTACAATATTGCTTCGAGAATTTATTAATACATGCCTTACGAGATATATATATATATATGTGTGTATGTGTATAGATATATAATATATACATATATATATAGTAAATCGAGAGTTCTAATACATCGAGAGTAGTAGAGTATCAATGAAATATTAACATAAATCTTTTTTGCGAAAATGAATTTCACTTTCCTCTTTTTTCTCTTTCTTGATAATTCGATTCTCAAACAAATTTAATCGTTTAATGTACTGTCGATTCATTGCATGTCACGCACGAATAATGACGCATGGATACATCCTATGTACGTGCCTCAATAGATGGCATACCGATTACGTTTTCGATGAGTCATATTTATCCATCCACACGTGCAATTCACTTGTTTTTGGATTTTTCTCTTAGGTTATATATATATGTATATGTGTATATATATATTTATAAAAGAGATGTATATAACCTGAAAAAATATATATATTTCTTTGACTGGGATGCATCGCGCATTCAACATTATATGGCTTACGTGTTACGTCACGGATTTTACTTCGTCTCGGGAAGTATAAATGTATCACTGCATATACAGTGTATATAGTATATATAGTACGCTACAGCTTGTGTACTATATATAGTATTTGTATGCTATAGTATAGTATATTACAGTGTTAGTGTTCTATAGTGATAGTATATTACAGTGTTATCATGCTACAATGTTAGTATACTACAGTATTAGCATACCACAGTACTAGTATACTACAATGTCAGTGTTAATATATTACAGTACTAGCTTACTACAGTGTTAGTATACTACAATGTTAATATACTATAGTACTAGTTTACTTATAATATTAGTATACTACAGTAGAATCTTACTAGAATATTAATAGTAGATCTATATAGTAGATCTATATAGTAGATCTTAATAGTAGATTTATATATATATACTATTTATACAGTGATACATTGTAGGATATATATACGTATATATAGACAAGTACGATGCGGTAAAGATAAGGAAGCGTTTCCAAAAGGGGTTTTATACTTGATTGATTCTCGAGACTTATATAGCACATTCGAAGCCTTACAAACGTTATATTATGTATTCCTAACTTTCTAATCAAATCGAATAAGGATAAAATAGATCTAACGTGAAAATGTTTCGTCTTTTATATTATTCTCGATACGACTTTATCGACAAAAATCTACAGAATAGACAAGATGAGAGACCATTCTGAGAATATTGATTTCGTTTTAAAAGCACATTTTTAGCATTTCGATTTCTCGTAATACGTCGTTTAATCTAACCTCTTTCAAGGGATGATCGAAATAAAAAATATCTGGAAATACGGTAAAATGACGTGGCAATATTGAAACTAATGAAAATTTTTAAATGTCTCGCGCTATTTCTACTTTAACGTTCTCAAACCTTAATGTGACGCCAATATAATAATAAGTAACAACAGGAAAAGCAGTAATAGTATGTACCAGTTACAGTAGTGTAGTAATATTAGTACCACGATTATGCAAACTTATCGCGTACGATAGACGTCGAGGGCTTCTGTAATAAGTTAAACTCGCACGTGTAAATTATAATATAGTTGCTAACTGTCATTGAACGGTCTCATATTGTTGTACGATAGATCGACAATGTTCTCATGAATAATATAAAATCATTTCGTATATATAAGTAATAAAGAAAAAAATACGATATGCTAAGTACGTCACAAATGTTTCGCGATTGGTAATCTTATAAATCACGATCATAATCTTGCCCGTGTATAATTATATATTTTTACGTTTCTTTTTATTTATTTCCTTTTTTTTTTTTTTTCTTCGAATATTCTCGTTAAATGATCTTGATCAACGTAACACGATATGCCAGATGCTTGCAAGAGGGAGGTCACTCGTTTGAAGAGATATCGAAGTAGAGTAATCGAATATTTTATATTATCGAGCGTCTCTTCATTTTCTGTTTTTTTTTTCTCTCTTTTTTTTTCGCCCCTTTTTATAACCTCGACGAATTATTTTCTTCCATAATTGAAGAGTCTTTGATATTTATCATTTTCATTCGAGAGAAGAATGATCGAAAAGCGATTAACCTCTTTTCTTTCTTTCTCGCTCTGTCTCTATCTCTCTCTCTCTTTCTCTCACTCTTTCTCTTTCTATCTCTCTCTTGCTCTTTTATAGAAGTTCTGAGCTCGCATTGCTCGTATAAATCGCATTGTTCGGTCGAGCATGAAGCTCTCTCGGCGTCCATATGCCATCAAAATATAAACCTTACATGCAAGTTATTGGCTTGGACGTTATCGGTATGTATCGGGTATGCGATACGAGAAAGGAAAGGATCGAGAACTATGGCGAATATATAGTTTGAACGTTCAAATCCCAAGCATTCCAAGCACTCCTTCATTTTTCATTTTTCTTCTTGCCTTTTCAATTTTTTTCTTGGTTTTTTGTTAGTTTATCGTTTCTATTAACAGTAATTATTCGACAATATAATGATTGGATAAGAAATATCTTACTCGTTAATTGTATTATTATATATAGATTCTCAATATAAGATTTAAATTTGCCTAGAATTTTTTTGTATCTTCCTTCTTTTTCTTTATTTTTTTTCTTTTTTAAATACATGCTCCACATATTTTCTTCTTCGCGATTACTATTAATGCCATAATATCTTTTAGCTGTTTCTATGAATTTGTTAACATTGCAGAAACAGTGGTTTACTTCTGCATGCTCGCCTTTCTCAAATATATTTAAATAATTATTATAAAAAAATACAGTATCGAGATCTCTAATTATCGTAATTATTGAAATAAGTTATATTTGTAATATAATATGTATCTTCTTACTCGTGGATATTTAAGTGAAATTATATAAAAATTCTCATATTTATTTGCATAAAATTTGTTTCGTTTTATAATAATTAATGTAGCTCTTTTTCGAAGATATTTAAGAACGAAGGAACGACAAGAAAATATTTCAGTCTAACATTTCTAATACCTGTTCTCGAAACTCTCGAAGAAGAGTTACGATAGTTAGACACTGCGGATCGACCAGGTGTTAAGTGGCAACAATTCACGGACTCCATTTTGAAACCACCTTGATTTCGAATCCTATTTTTAACGTCCATATTAGACAACTTGTCTAACGTTCGTAAACGATATAATGAACATAATACATATTTCCTTGGAAATAAAAACAAAAAGAATAAAAAATCAAATTTCAAATTTCTGTGCATAATGGATTGTCATGTTCCCGTCAAATTTCGTACGTAATAATCTAATATATATAAAAATCAATGAAGATAAGATAAGAACATATATTTCTCGAAAAATATATAAGCGATTTATCGAGTTCTCTTTAAATAAGGATATATACCATGCGCAGGTGTGTGCATACGTGTTTGTGGTGGCATAATTTATTAATAATAAACGAAAGCAGCATGTCTCTCGTAAAATATGTATGGTGACATGGCGGAATCAATAAAGAGACTCTTATATTGCGAAGTGATCCACACACAGCAGTAGTATATTCACTTTCATTTTGTTTTCTGCTACACAGTATGAAACAACTGTGGTAACAAAAATGATAAATGATATACGTAGATACCTATATGAAATGTACACATGTATACGTATATATGCTGTCACTATCGACCTGTTTTTCTAGAATGAAAAGCAACTATACAATTGTAGACTCAGAATCTGAATCAATGCTACTACATCCTATTACATTCTAATACATACACACTCGTTCATACACGTTCTTCTTCTTCATCTTCATTTCCTGCCTATGATTACGTATGTACTACATTCACCTCGATCTCGAAGAAAGATGACCGTGTTAAACGAAAATCGAGAAATCCGAACAAAGTTGCCGAAAATTTTATTCTTCATCGTGGCTATGACAGCGTGTGTTAGAAGTTGCTTTAAGGTTGCGGTCAGATACGCCATAAACGCATTAGGTTAAATCCATTTAGATGGGAATCTTATATAAAACATCGTATAATCGGCTTTATAATGGGGCTGCCACCAATGATGTGCAGGTTGCAAATGAAAGCTACATTCGAAATATAGAACGATCGATTTATGATACGTACATATATCAAGGATATTTTTGAATCCAACGTTTATAAATCATTGATAATGTATAAAAAAGAAAATATTATCGATCGTTCCATAAAAGTATAAGCCATTTTTATTATTTTTATCCTCGACACCAATTAGTTGCTCAACGAGTATAATGTTCTTTTATTATTTTCATGATTTCATTAATGTCACTCGTCCTTTTTATTATTATTACAATTTCATTAAAGTCATTAATTTTTTAATTATTCTCACAATCTTATTAAAGTTAGTCATCTCTTTTTATCATTCATATACACGAAATCAATTTGTTGCTTGACGAGTATAATATTTTCTTATTATTTTCATGATTCCATGAATCACTTTTTTTTTATTATTATTATTTTTTATTATTTATATACTCGATACCAATTTGTTACTTAACGAGTATAATATGTTCAACTATCGAGAATTTAATCATTTCTTTTAAGGGGTTAAAAAATGTAATAATAAAGTCGTTTTCGTTGATATTTACAGGCTGTATCGGAGAGGTTGGAATTGGCACCAGCTGGAGGAAGATCTGAACCGCAAGTGAGTTATTTATAAGCTTATTTTTAAGCTTTACCTAGGAAACAACACTTTGATTGTCAAGGTAGAGAAGAATTTCGATATTACCTATCGTTCCGTTAGAAAACGATTCTCTTCGCCTGGTATCATTCACATTCGGGATTTCAATCCGAGCGTGAAAAATCGATGGATTGACGTTATTTCTTGATTCGTTGGCTCGCTATGTAATAATCGATAATTTGCGTTAAATATTGTATACAAAAATATAACTACCTTATCTATTTTAAAGACAACTTAGAGTTCAGTTCATCGATATTTAAGATTCTTTCCAAATTTTCTTATGCCTTTGTCTAATCCCTATATTGAAAAATTTTCGTTTCCAAGAGAGGGGGACAAGGTCATGGAAATGAACTTTTTAATTTAAAAAGAAATATATATATATAAAATTTAATAACAGCTTTCTGTTTTTTTTTTTTTTCCATAATAAAAAGATAATATTAATAGTGATTTTGAATAGTCGAATTCGCAATTGAAAAACATTTTTTCGTTCGGTAAATTTTTAATTAAGAAAAAAGAAGTTTCGATCGCGTTGCGGTCGAAATATTCTTTTCTATGAAACGTTTTTGTTATTGTTGTTGTTTTAATTCATCTTATCTGGGTAAAACGTTATATCTCAAGTCCAATCTTCATTTTCTTTAAAGGTTGCAACGCTATGCGAAGTTGGCGAGGTTTACCTGGCACAACACATGGGCGAACAAGGTAGATGGGTGTCGTCGACCGATAAGAAGAGTTGTATGACGGACAAACTCGAGATTTTAGAATATTGTAAGAAGGTAAGAGACTGAGATCAATACAAAGAACCACATCTAAACATTCAACTTTCCATTCCACATGAAAAAGAAGTCTATTGAAATTATGAAATCAATGTTAAACGTTAACTTTATTTAACTTCGGAATTAATTTATAACATCATTAATTAAATCCGGAAATTAATTCATGATAACTTTGAAATTAATTTCAAGATAGATCAAATGCAAAATGTAATTTAAAAATGATGAAAGATTGAATCAAATGAAGTTGATGAAATGACATAATTTTCACTTCTAAGATGAATTCAAGATATCATTTCATAAAATCATCTTCAAAATCGTTAAAAAAAAAGAGAGAGAGAGAAATAATATAAAATAAGTTGCAAATCTTCAATCTAAAAATAGCAAAATAAATCAGAACACAATATGAGTAACATAAAAAAGCTGTTTAAAGAAAGACATGTGATTAACTTTACCTAACTTTGAAATCAATTTAAAAATAGACAAATTGGAAAATGCAATTTAGAAATCAAAATAATAAATCAAAACCAGAAGGTAACACGAAGAAGAAGAAAAAGAAAAAAAGAAAGAAAGTAAGGTGGTAAAAGGAGATCGTTTAAATCAGCCGACACCGACGACACGTCATTATTCTCAGCAGAGTCTCGTAGCAAGCTCGTTGAAGCCTAGTGGGTACTTTCAATTCGGGAGTAGAAACGCTATAGAAACATACACGGTTCCCAGCTTCTCTGGCTCGTTTGGGAAGGAGTAAAAGGCGGTAGAGTTGAAATAGAAGAGTATGCCTGCTACCTTCTCTTTCTCTTTCTTTCTTTCTTTCTTTCTTTCTCTCTTTCTTCCTTCCTAACTCCCTCCCTTACATACACCTTGTCCATCTCTCTTGAAAGTTATTTGCAAGTATTCTCTCCTCTCTCTCTCTTTCTTTCTCTCTCTCTCTCTCTCTCTCCCTATTTTTTCTTTCCAAAAAAGAAGAAAAAGAAAAAGAGTGTAGAAACGAATATAGAGCAGGTATGTCGAACTCGAATACTTCACGAGCTAGCTAGCTAGTATCATGCTAGCAGGACTTAGGGTAAAAAGAAAGAAACAGAAAGAAAGAGAGAGAGAGAGAGAAAGAGAAAAAGAAAAAGGAGAAGAAAACACGAACAACACAATGACACCAACGTGTAAAATAAGTAACGATCGTCGAAAGAAAGACATACACAGATATGGTTGGTGGTGTGGTGAAGATGATGGTAGTGGTGGGTAGTGGTGTGGTGGTTGGTGGTAGTGTGCTGGTGGTGGTACTGCTACTGCTGCTGCTGCTGTTGGTGGTTTACTGTTGTACGTGTTGTATGCACGCCTCTTTTGCTCGTGGCAGCCTCATTTCACTCGCGATACAACCTCGATTCACCCACGCCCGTTCCTCTGACTTGCAACATACTAGACCGCAAGAGCGCTTGCGCTTCTAAAGAGCGCACGGTTTGGCATTCCACCTTCTACAAGCCAAACTATTCTACCCTATGTTTAACTTCATCCTACTATAGTTTATATGAAAAAATGATTAATGTGTATCATGTTCAAAATATGATACTTTAAGAATTTCATCGGATTAATATTGAATGTTATTAGCATTTATGCTGTATTTCTATAGCTTAATTATGCTGTATTTTTTTTCCTTTTTTTTTTTTAATATCAATTTAAAGATTTTTCATGATAAATATTAAAAATTGTTTTAATTTATTTTAGGTTTTGATATTAATGATACTTTTGAGGTTTCATTGGATAGATATTGGATATTATCAGCATTTATAAGCTATTTATTTTTATTTATTTATTTATTTATTTATTTATTTATTCTTTGTTATGAATTCCAAGCTAATTCTTGATAAACATTGAACATTATTTTAGTTTGTCTTGAGTTCTGATTTAACGGATTTCAAAGAGAATAAATGATTAAGAGTCTGGTTTATGTATGTTAAGGATAGATGATAGAGATCATCCTGTTTGAATATTTATGATATTTAATTGAAACCTAATTTTGTAGGCATATCCAAAGAGAGACATCACTAACATCGTCGAGTCGTCGCATTATGTCAGAGTCAGTGGATGGTGTAAGCCTGGAAGAACTAAATGTAAATTGTCGAGATGGGTTAAACCTTATAGATGTCTGGGTAAGTGTTAGAAAACTGACAATAGATGATAATAATAATTAAAAATTAATTAAAAGATTATAATTTTGTAAAAATTATTTCAAAGAAATTACTGATATTTATCCAGAAATTTTTAGATTGATTCATTCAATTATCTCGTTGAGACTGATCAATTTCGTTGATATTGATCATTTTACTAAATATTATTTATTATATAATTTCTCAGAGGGTCCCTTCCAAAGTGATGCACTTCTTGTACCAGAGGGATGTCTTTTCGATCATCTACATAATCAGACCAAATGTTGGGAATCGCACAGGTAAATAATGTTATTATTAATATTATACACACACACATGTATAATATCTCCTCTATATCTGTTATCCTTATTACGTATATTCCAAAATCTTTATAATATTCTTTTCTTTTCTTTTTCCTTTTTCTTTTCTCCTACTTTAGGTGGAACGCAACAGCCGCTGATACCTGCAGAGAACGTAACATGAATCTAAGGAGTTTTGCTATGTTACTACCATGCGGAATATCGCTCTTCTCTGGTGTCGAGTTCGTATGCTGTCCGAAACGCCTGAAAGGTACGTAACGTACGTACATTCTAACATCATAATATCATTCTTCTCTCATTGTCGTTGAAATAACGACTGAATTTATCCGATGACAATATCCCCATTACGTCATTATTTTCACGCGAGAGATCATTTTCATACATTCTTTAACTATTTTCCGTTCTATTCTATAATTAGATAGAGATAAATCTTTGGTTTTTTCTTTTTTTTCCTCTCTCCTTCCCCCCTCCCTCTCACTCTCACATGATAATCAGGACTCTAAAAATAATTAGCCTTTGTTAGAAAAGAATGCCCCTGTGAATCAAAGGAATAAATCTTTTTATACCTTTTTTTAATGGACACGCCTGTGAAGGTATCAGAAACAGTGAAGTAAGAGAAGAAAAAGAAGAAAGAGAAAGAAAGTGAGAGAGAGAGAGAGAGAGAGAGAGAGAGAGAGAGAGAGAGAGAGAGAGAATTAAATTATAAAAAGCAGTCAAATGTGAAGGATTGAAAAAGAAAATGTGTTGAATACACGCAGGATCATTCTCTTTCTACTCGACATTTTCAATCGTTTTCTTTTCTTTCTTTCATTTCCCTAATATTCTATTCCTTCTTCACTCTCTCTTTCTCTCTCTCTCTCTCTCTCTCTTTTCTTTCTCTCTCTTAACACCCTTCCTTCATCCTTTCTTTGTCTTCTTTCACTTCTCCCTATGTATTATGTCTCCTTCTGTCTCTCTCATCCTCGCTTACTCTCACTGATTACATATAGCGCGCGCGCGCGCGCGTGCACGTGCACACAACCCCTCTTTTCCACCCTTCCTTCATCCTCCCCCCACTATCGTCGTATACTCGCTCGAGTAATCAATAACGAGCGCGCGTCATTCTCGACAACGACGACTACGCATCATGTTGCTATAGTTTTTTTCGTGTCGCAACTATATTCTTTCTCTTTTCTCTCTCTCCCTTTTTTCTCTTTTTTTTCCTTTTTTTTCTCCCTTTTTTCACATTTGTTTCATGAAATAAATATATGTTGATTTTATATTTTATTAAAAAATATATTTTATTTCTAAATTATTTCTCAGTTTTAAATTAGTGTTTTTTTGTTTCTAAATTATATATATATATATATATATATATATATATCTTTCTCTCAGTTGAATAAGAGTTTTATATTTCTTAATTATCTCTCAATTAAATAAAAGTTTTAAATTTACATTTTATTCTTCAGGACAATTTCTTTTTTCTATTCATCTAATGAAATAAGTTTGTTTTTCAAATGTACTTTTTAAGAATATTATTTCATTTATGAATTATTTTTCTAATTATTTTCTTGTTATTTTAATTTTTTTTTTCAAATGAAATTAATTCTTTATAACTTAATTAATTTAATTACTTTATTTACTTTTAAATTTATTTAATTGTTTTATTGCTTCCAACAAAAATTTATATAATTTGAAACTTGCATTACAAAATTTGTGTTAACTTTTATAATATAATAAATGAAATTTGAAACAAAATTATACCAATAATTATATTAGTAAATTATACTATACTATGTATAATTTACGTTAACTTTTGAGATATATATTAATCATGGTACTTTTGTTACTAAAGAAATAAAATAAAATTTTTTAAATACAAACATAAATTTTTAAAATAGAAATATATTTATTAAAATTATATTATTTTATTTACAAATTATCTTTCAATTTATTTTCTTATATCAGTTCGTTATAAAGTAATTTTCCTTTTTTTTTTTTTTAGAATGAAATGAAAGCGAGTATGGATAAATAATGATAAAACAAAAGAACCAGAGCATGATCATTTCAAAGATTGCAAGATATTCTTATTATTGATGATTTATTTTCATCATTAATTAAATAGAAATTTTGCGTTTATGTTTGATACTCTTGAAACATTTTTTTAAGATTTCGAATAGTTCCAATATCTCGTGTCTTGACCAAAAGTACACTTAAGAATACTGCCAGCCCATACACTTATTGCACGTGTCTGCCATGCGACCCAGATAAAAGAACAGCATCGTGGGTATAACCAGAAGAGAAGGCTTTTGTCTGGCTTTGCAGAAGTCGAGAGAAGTCAGCTCATCAGAGAGCATCTATTCTCGGAGAATAGAACATCTCGAGAACCTAGTTAGTCAAGATGCTAGTCCTCTCTAACATAACAGGGAAAAATTAGAGCCTCTGGAATGGAAGAGCTATGTGCCTAAGATTGAGAAAGAAAGAAAGAAAGAAAGAGTAGCCAGAAGCAGACATTCTCTCTGTTGTTATTTATTTCCTAGATTCTCTCTTCCTCTTTTTCTTCTTCTTTGTAAGAAGCAACCTTTTGCAAACTATTCTATTTTTCTTTCTTCGTGTTGATTAACATAAATATTACGGACATATATACATCATCCTTTCTTTCTATCATTTTCATTTCAAATTACAAATAAAATAAATATTGAAATGCTTCAAATTTGTTGAAACATTTATTATTTTCTTTTTTTATTCTAATATATATATATTTTTTTTTCTATTCTATTGTTCAAAACAAATGTCTTGTTTTATTACAGAAACTGTAAAGGTCAAGAAACCAATCGATTTACCGATTCCAAAAGGAATTGACGATGATCTCGACGAGGACGAAGATGATCTCGATGACGAAGATGATCTCGATGGTGAAGCCGACGACGATAATGATTCTGAAAGCGATCTCGACGATGTATTCAGTGATCAACCTGACGATGAGGAGAGTGACGAGGAATATCTAGACGATTATGATACAACTACGAGGTAGGCATATGATTTTAATGAAAAATTATTTACTCTCTCTCTCTTTTTTTTTGTTTTACATCGTTTATCGAAATTATTAACTTTAAAATCTACAACAGCCGACCGTCCACAATATTCTCAACGACTGAGAAAGTTAAACAAGAAGCAACGGCAATGCCTTTACCACTTAGTAGCAGCACGCAACAACCATCTCAATCGCAAGGTACACCGGATCCATATTTGACTCATTTTGATCCACGATCGGAACATCAAAGTTACAAACAAGCGCAGATGAGACTCGAGGAAGTACACAAAGAAAAAGTAACAAAAGTAAGCAAAAGCATTTTTGATAAAGTTTACATTTCAAATGAAATGCACGTTAATAAGTGCAACATAGTATGTACCTTTGTATGTACATATTATTTGGGCAAAAAATATTATAGCCCGGAACATTGGTGTCGCAATCTTTGTGCTACAACGTTTTCAGGTGATGAAGGATTGGAGTGACCTAGAAGAAAGGTATCAAGATATAAGAGCTCATGATCCAGTTGCTGCTGATGCTTTCAAACGATGGATGACGGCACGATTCCAAGAAACTGTTGCAGCCTTGGAAGAAAGTGGAGCTGCGGAGAAACATCAGCTCAGTGCGATGCATCAACAACGAGTGCAAGTATGCGTTATTAAAATATATCAATAAAATACATGTGTGGATTTATTATATTTATTATACGAATCGTTTAAAATATATTTTCATACGTAATTGTTAGGAAGCTGTTAAGCAGAGAAATGAAGAAGCTATGTCCTGTTACACTGCTGCTTTGAACGAAACTCCACCAAATGTGAGTTCGTTAAATTTATTATTTTATCATAGGACGTTTTTTTATATCATTTGTTCCCAAACATTTATGTTCTATTTTATATTCTATTTCTTAGACTCATCGTATTCAGAAGTGTTTACAAAAGTTGCTCAGAGCTCTTCACAAGGACCGACACCATACGATTGCTCATTACAAGCATTTACTTGACAGCAGTTTGGAACAAGCCCAACGTGAAAAACCTGCGACACTGGAACATCTGGCAGAAATTGATAGAATCACAAATCAAAGCTTATTGATGTTAGAACGGTAACGTATTGATAATTTATTTATACACAATTAAATGTTCTCAATTTTTATTATATTTATCCGTTGCAAGTGTATTATTTTTTTGTTGATATTTTATTTATTTTTTTTTTCTTTTTTTTTTCATCGACCTTCAGATATCCTGATCTGAGTGCAAAAATCGGGCGTCTAATGGATGACTATGTTTTGGCGCTTCGCAGTAAGGATGAAACACCAGGTTTATTGTTAGCAATGACTCGAGAAGCAGAAGCAGCTATTTTAGACAAGTATCAAGCGGACGTGGCTAGCAAACAAGAAGGTATATAAAAAATTTCTTCTATAAAATCGCTCTTCTTTGGAAGATTATGAATTTTTTTATTAAAATAAAAATGAAATGTATATATGTATGTTATTTGTATATAGAAAAAGAACATCAAAAGCAATTAGAACGTGCACGCAAGGAACAACGTAAGGTTGAACGTGGTGAATTACGTACGGAACAAGAACAACACGAAGAGAATGATTCAGTGAATGACAATAAGTATTCTTCTCAGCAGTCTGAACAGCCGGCACCCGTTGCAACGCTGCATAATGAAGGAGTGGTTAGAGCAGCACACAGTATGACTCATGATGTCTCACATTCTGAACCGGTTAGAACAGTTATACAGTTACATTAGAACCATTAATAATATTAACTCAGTAGTAGCTTGCTTTTTACATATTTTATTATTTACAGTTAAAAAAATAAATAATAATGCTAGAGTCTGTAGAATTTTCTGTTGAATTTTTTATTTAATTTTTTAATAATATTAACTAGTAGCTTGTTATTTGTTTATTTTATTATTTATAGTAAAGAAAACAGTATTGCAAAAGTATTAATTTCTTATGTCTTTTTTCTTTAATTGTTATAGATTAACAAGTATGATGATGATAGCATAACAATGTTAATAATGTATTATCATTTTACGCAGGGTTACTCAGTAAGACGTGAACTATATCACAAGGAGAGCCGATCAGTTTACTTTACGCTAGCATTTGCTGGAATCGCACTTATGGCAGCTGCAATTGTAGCTGTTGCTGTATTCAAAAGACGTAATGCGAGAAGCCCACACAGCCAGGTACGTTAATACGCGCATATTTATAAAATTAATTACTAACGTGAACTAAATAATATGAATAATTAAAATGTTGAATAGGGTTTCATTGAAGTTGATCAAGCTGCTACACCCGAAGAACGACATGTAGCCAACATGCAAATAAATGGCTATGAAAATCCAACATATAAATATTTCGAGGTGAAGGAATAATTTAATCAATTTAATCGGAACATCATTCGCTTTAAAAGCTGGTCTCGAGTAGTCTTTTCCATATTATTATCTCCGTTTACAAATGTCATTATTATTTTCGTTATAATTTTGATTTAATTCTAACAAGCATGAGGTACTTTCGAAGAATCCGATTATTTATGCGCTTACAACATTGTGCTTGCACAGCTAAAATACTCATTATCTGAAACTAGCTGTCATAAGTCGTAATAGGCAGTGATGTTAATTCACATAATGTATAGCACAAGAATCCAATAATATATATGTTGGTGGACCCATCAATGGTGTTATATGAAATGGGAAATTATAATTAAGAATTTATTACGCGGGGAATTAATACTATGACAATGTGTCGAACCACGAAAACTATCTAGATAAGTATACTCGATTCAGTGTATCCATATAATGATACGGTTTTAAATGTATGTGCCATATGAAAATGGATGTCAGATATTAGATGCCTATCTCTTCGGAAGTTCCTCCTGCTTTTATTGTTTTTATTTTGCCATCATTAATATCGAAGAGAAACTCAGGAAGGGGCATTGCTCATGATAAAGAGTTCACATTAGTTCTATCATCTTGATGTTCCTTCAATTTTATTAACTTATTAACTTTTCATCTGAAAGGATTGCGAAAAGTACCCGATTGAAAAGAAATCCTATATCTATTTACTGTTACAACAATAGATCTTAATCATCACGAGGCAACACATCTTTTCCGTAATCAATTATGCATTTGGTAAAGTGCATCTGATCGTGCACTAACTTCTATATTTTTTCGCTCTGATATTTTTAGAGATAGAGAATGGCAATAAGATTCTACGATTCAGTCCTTTTGAATAATACTAATACTAATAATAATAATAATAATAATAATAATAATAATAATAAAATAATAATAATAAAATAATAATAATAATAAAATAATAATAATAATAAAATAATAATAATAAAATAATAATAATAATAATAATAATAAATATATATCAGTATCTCAAAGTCGTAGCAATTCCGCATTGGGTGATATAAGCTTCGATTAAAGTTAATCGCTTATGATTGTGCAAGAGTTACATGTACGCTACAGAGAAACTCTCAAAATATCAGAACATCAATCGATGCACATAAAAAGTTCGTGATATTTTTTTCTTCGTCCCCGTTCGATTCCCACTGCCTGGTTTTTTAGTGAATCTTTCTGTACTTAACGTTTACTTAGTCTATAAAAGAGAAAAAGTAATACTTAAGAGATTGAATCACTAACGTATTTAATGATAACGAGAAATAAGATATTCTATCATTCCACACGAAAGTCGAGTACTTTTTTCGGGAGGCCGTCGCTTCGTTGGTTGCACGGAAAATATTCGATAGTTTCGTTCGACGTCGCCGAGGGCTTCTCTTGTTTTTTCTTTTAAACGAGTCTAAGCATCGAAGACGTTACGTCGATACTATCGAATAAGAGGAACAGTTTACCGGAGTTTTCTGAGTGGCTTTAATACCTCTGACTAAGGCTTGAAAAAGAGACGGCTGTTAAAGCAAGAATATTCCTTTCTGTTTTCGAATTGTTCATACAATAACTAATATCTTAGGGTATTATTAATTATATTATATGATGATAATATATATTACACGTTTAATGCTTATATATTTGTACATGGTCAAAAGGGGGTAGCCCGCACTTTAGCCAGGGTCGCGTGGGAAACTTTAATTTTAATTCCTTTTTAATGCACTCTATTAAACGCTCTTGAGTTAAATCATTTTTTTTTTTTTTTTTTTTTTTTTTTTTTTTTTAGAGTACTATGATCCCGTATATAATTTTATTCATTCGAAACAATTGTATATTTATCTAATTAGTTAAATGTCTACTATTTTTATATAAGCAAATGCAAATACCGTTTGAAAGAAAAGATAATACAATCGATTGTTACGTGTTTCATCCACAAATATTATTTTTTATTAGACCGATCATCTTGAGATAATTACCGGCGAGATTATCGGAGTTATTGACAAAAATATTAATTTTGCATAGAATTTATTTCTATTTACGAGACAATAGCTACATCGAGATAACTCGAATCTGCTCTGATGTCTAAAAGACGAGAGAAGAATTTGCAAAGTTAATATTTATGAAAATCAGAAATAACTTGATCTTCGCTGTAATACTTAAGATGATTGTTCTTAAACGTACATTAAGTACATTATATATATATATATATATATAAGTTTATTTTATTGTATTTTTACACATGTGTTTTGAAATAATTTAAACGATTTATTGCATGCTAAAATCGTTGAAACTCGAAAAAGAAATCTTTTAAGCGCACTCAGAGCAGCTGCCTTCCTACTTTAAATATTATAAATTTTGTTTATCTCGCGCAACTCCGGTCGAAGGGTGAGCAAAAAAAATACACACAGATACACATACATACATTGCTGAATGTTACAAATATTTTAGATATATTAAGACGATAACAATTACCACGTGAGTGTATTACAAATACTACAAATACTACAAATAGCATCAGTGAATTAATGATAATATAGAAATATATATATAAATATATATATATATATA
Organism: Vespula vulgaris; assembly: GCF_905475345.1. Taxonomy (NCBI): domain Eukaryota; kingdom Metazoa; phylum Arthropoda; class Insecta; order Hymenoptera; family Vespidae; genus Vespula; species Vespula vulgaris. The sequence goes on along the minus strand of NC_066603.1, from coordinate 2,873,864 downwards.
TACATATGTATGTATGCGGACGTGTGGTCGATTTCACGCGCATAAGCGCGTACGTTTGCCAGAGATGTGTGAGTGATATATAGATTATATATATATGTATATACACCATGCATATACATGTATACATATAAAATTAATATACATTGTGTACCTATAGCAAGTAGTCTTTAAAGTATTGAAACATCGTATATAAACCTGACTCGATGAACATTCGCAGATAGTGACGATCACAAATTTAACAAATACGATTTGTTAAATATGATTTTTAATTATATTTATATAGTTGCATTGTTTTTCACATTTTATTTTATTGAAGATAAATTTAAGTGATGCATCATTAAATTGTTTAGTTAATCTATCGTTAGTTTTATTGTAAGTTGATGTTACAAATAGTAATATAATTGAAATATAAATATCAGTATTAGCAATCGGAGCATATCAGTTTGGCAAATTAATTTTATAGTTATTGGTATGTACTTCATAATACTGCGAATCTGCATCGAGTTATCCTATATAAGTTTAAGAATTGATTTTTGTAAAGAGGTGATAAGTACATATATCAAGATAATTGACTTAGCTTAAATGCCATGTGAGATGTGAGGGAAAGGAAGAAAATATACGTCCTTTAAATAGCAGTTCGGATTAGAAGTTAAAGGAAGAGAATAATAATGGAGCTAGACTTTATTTTTACAATTTTTTCAGTTTTTCTCGTACAGTGTGTATCAATCTGTAATCATGATCCTGTATTATATCAGTATATAATGCGCAGTGTGACACTCGTATAAAACAATATACATATGCAGAAATTGCTTCTGCTAATACTCCTAGCTTTCCTAAAACTCTATCTTTCTCTAATAAGAAGTGCACCAAGTTTCAAAACCATACACTTTAAATGCCAAAACATTTAAATAAATGCTCCTTCAAGGTCGTTGCTGTGGCTCGTAAGATGATTGTACAGGATAGTGGATTATTAGATAAAGTTAATGGATATATCACAGTCAAAAAGTCTATTGCCTATGGATCGTTTTTGCTTGTGATTTTTATTTTTATCAATGTTGAGATAAAACTAAGGAATACACATATTTGTCTTTAAGTTTTGAAGGATAGTATAAAGAAAAATGAAAGAAAGAAAGAAAGAAAGCACTTAAAAAAAAAAAAAAACAAAGTAACTGTTAAAAATAATGATTTTCTTATGAGTTCTTAGTATACAGTATATACTAAGATCTGCGCATCCATCCAAGCTAACCTTAAACCGATAAAAATAACGGATAAATGAGAATACATAATATTAGAATATCACTCTTATATAGAATCATTATAATTTTTAAATTAACCATCTCCACGATCACCCCTGCCTGCATCTCAATTATTAGTAGAAAATATTATCGTTTAAGGATAATTCTCCCTATCTCCCTTTTTCCCTTCACACGCATTTCTCCTCACCGCTCACAAGTTTTAATGCATTATTACACCTACTCCTCTCCCCCATGAAAAAAACATATTGTGTTTGTGGATATATGTAATTTTACTTATCAATAAATAAATTAAAAAAATTATATATCGCTTTAAACCCGATCTAATGTCAACGTTTAATTAAAACCGAGAATGATCACTAATTAATATTTCAAATTGACACAGATATTGCACTTCTTTTCATTTAATTAATACAAACAAACGTCAAAATTTTTCAAGATAATTAAATAAATAAATAAATATATATATCCAAGTTCATAAAAAAAAAAAGAGAGAGAATACGAACAACATATCAATTCGACAAGAAAAACCATTTTCTATATTTATTAATAAAAATTCAAACTTGTCAACATTTTACCGCGCTAGTTTAGAATAGTTAAACGATCTGTCAGCAGATGTCGCTTCGATAGACAAAGATTCGAAGTGTATACACTCTAAACTATCGGACCAATGACGAAACAGTTTCGTCGATGGCGCCGCCTCAGTGAAACTTCGTTCGTCGTCGTAAGCGCCTCGGTTTGGCACGGTGGCGTGCGGAGCGAAGCTTCGGCAAAGTGTCCGTAGGAACGTTAACGATTGCCGAACGCAGTCGCGTTCGCGCGTACCGTATACGCGTTGGGATTACGTTCTGTTGTCAAAGAAGAAGAAAGGAAGGAGAAGAAAGACGAGAGATATGTATTCTCCCGTGGTTCATCGTCGTAGGAAGTTCGACAGCGGGAAGATGTCGTCGAGTAGATAATCGTCGTTCGAGAGCAGCCTACGGGCGAGTCTCTTGAAGGCTTCGAAGGAAACGAAATAAAGAAAGAGAGAGAGAGAGAGAGAGAGAGAGAAACTTGGCACTGCGTTCGAAAATACATATACATACACACACATATATATATATATGATAGACAGAAAGAGAGAGAGAGAGAGAGAGAGAGAGAGAGAGTATAGTCGTATACATGAGCATATATATTATATCGTATTTTGCATCCTTCTCTTTCTCTCTCTTGCGGGATTTGTCCCTCTACCGCCAACGTCGACACACCGCCAGGACGTTTATCACCGTTCGTCGTTGCAATCGTCAACGTTCTAACCGTAATCACGGAAACGGTAGTAATAGTTAAAAAGAAGAAGAAGAAAAAGAGTAAAAGGGAGGAAGAGAAAAAGAGAGGAAGGAAAAGGTGACAGTGCCAACGTCGTTGGAATTTATGGTGCGCCTGCGAGAGACTGTGAAGTGAAAGAAAGATAGAAAGATAGAAAAAGAGAAAGAAAGAGAGAGAGAGAGAGAGAGGTAACGCGACTACGAGAGATTATTGAAGATAGAGAAAGATAGATAGAGAGATAGAGAGAGAGAGAGAGAGAGAGAGAGAGAGAGAGGGATATATCGGTGACGGGTGTGTGTGCGCGAGAAACGAGACATACGGTGCTAGAGAAGGCACGAAGAAGAAATCTATCGGTGCTTGTGCTTTAGTAAACGTCGTTTCGATCGTAGTTGGTTGTGACAGTTCTCGCGTTGTCCCGTTCAAAAAGTGTTCTCATGTGTATATCTCCCTTAAAGCTTAAGAAAGATAGAAGATAAGAGAAGGAACGACAACATAATAACAACAATAACAACAACAAGAAAAAATAGAAAAAATGCCGGGCCTAATCGCGGTGAGCGAGTTCGTCGAGGAAACGAGGGAGGACTATAACTCGCCCACTACGTCGACCTTCGTTTCTCGAATGCCACAATGCAGGCAGACCATCACATCCCTCGAAGAGGTAAGACAACCTTTCCTTTCTTTCTCTGTCTTCTTTTTCTTTTTTTTTTCTTTTTTTTTCCTTTCTTTTCTCTCTCTCTCTCTCTCTCTCTCTCTCTCTCTCTCTCTCTGTCTCTCTCTGTCTCTCTCTCTAGTGCTTTTTCTTTCTTTTGTTTTTTCTTTTTATCCGTCTTTTGTTTTGTCGTTCTCCTTTTATTTTCCTTCGGCCTTTATTAATCCTTTTTACTTTTTCTACCTGCTCGTTTCTTAAATCTTTCGACCTTTCCTTTCTCTGCATACACACACACACACATATATGTAATGTATGTATGTATATCTCTATATATGCGTTTATAATATATTTTTATTCCAATCTTTCCTTTTGTTTCTCTCTCTCTCTCTCTCTCTCTCTCTCTCTCTCTCTTTGTTTTGCATATGAAAATTATAAGTCTGTTGAAATCGTAATTAATTTCGTATATATTTAAGAAATTAATAAGAAATGCGTTCTCGTGACTAACGTGACACTTATTTTTCTTTAGAATTGTACGATAATTCGTGCAATATAATCAGAAACGAATTCTCGATAATTCAATGCGTTCAAACAATCGGAATATTGTACAAAGATGTGCGCCGAACATGTACCGTACTTGGCATGTTGCAGTAAACATTAGAAATGTTAGGGTTTCGCGCGCTACGACGTACGTTCTTCGAGCGTGCATCACGAATCATAGGGAAACGGATGGAGAAAGGTCGATCTTTTATTCCAAGAATATATATATATATATATATATATATATTTTCTATTATACACGAATATAAAGAGAGAGAAAGATAATATTGGTAAAGCTATCTCTCTCTCTGTCTTTCGAAAGAGAATTCGATAAACTCGTCCGCTGGGATTTAAATCTCTTGACAACTTTCGCTGTATATATTTATCCTCTCTCTCTCTCTCTCTCTCTCTCCCCTCTCTCTCTCTTTCTTACACATACATAACACGCATACATTCTTTTATCTTTTTTTATGACAACATTTGTTCTCTCTCTCTCTCTTTCTCTTTCTCTTCTTCTTTCCTATCGACTTTAGCGCCCGCACTTCTTTATTCTTATTTGTAATGGATGCGATGTTATAAGAACGAGAGAGATAGATTATCCAAATGTATGAGTGAGAGAGAGAGAGAGAGAGAGAGAGAGAGAGAGAGAGAGAGAGAGAGAGAGAGAGAGAGAGAGAGAGAGAGAGAGAGAGAGAGAGAGAGAAGATAGGTGATTGGCGTTGCCGCATGCGTGCTCGTAGCGCGTGGGCGTTTCGCAGATGCACACGGAAGATGCAGCCACCTTTCGGGACTATTCGGCCATCTCCACGTTGGATTCGGCTCTCATCGAGGTCGTACTCGTATCCTTGCGCGCCGTCGCTACCGCCATCCTTGCGCGCGCCCCGACCGGCATTGCTGTGTTTGTCTCTTTGTCAAACACACGCTACAAGGAAATACGCGTTTTCCGGTTTCTACCTGCTTTTATTTATTTATTTGTTTCTCTTTGTTTCTTTGTTCTATTTCTTTTTTTTTCGCAATCCTCCAATATATTTAATGCATTTATCGTGCGCATTACAATTTGTTATAATATGTATTGTAATATATATAACTATCGATACATTTCATATGTGTATATATATGTATGTATGTATGTATGTGTTTATGTATTATAGTTATATATATTATTGCTATATCGAGTACGAATTGATTTGATTTATTCCTATTGGGATATTATTGTCATAATTTTCGTTATCGGCATATAGATGATTTCTAGTTACTTTTTAATCGCGTGGAAAATGTTCGATTATCTTTCTTTTTTCTTTTTTTTTCTGTTTTTCTTTTTATTTTATTTTTTGTTGGTATTTTTTTAGGAAGTAGTATCGAATTATTTTATTACGAAGAGTATCAAATTCGTTTCTTGATTCTTCCCATTGGTTGGCTGCGAAGTTGTAACAAAATTAATCTTCGTTATTAATAAGATTCATTAGGTGTATCGATATTCTCTACTTGTTTCTAATTATTTAGAAAATGTTTTGTAAATTGTTCTGGTTTTTTTTTTTCTCTAGGAAGTTTTAATTTCCTGATAATCCTATTAGTTTATTACAAATTCGTTTGATTGGTCCAATGTTAGTCGATGCTGATTGGCTTCTTTTTAATCGTTGTTATCCATTTACCACAATTTATTTTTATTCCTTTCTAATGACGTATAAAATGTTTGGTAATCCCTGCTTTTTTTTTTTTTTTAAATATTTGTGAAGAGTACTAATTTTACATTCACGTAATCCTATTGATTCATTACAAGCTTCTTTGATTGGTTAGATACATGAAGACGTCTTATTGGTTGACACTAATCGGTTTTAACCCTCGTTATGCATAAATCGATGATGCTTTTTATGTATTTCTAATGGAGTGAAATGTTTTATTGTCCATATTGTTTTTATTTATTTCATTTTCTTTTTTGATATTTATGAAGGGTACTAATGTTACTTTCGAATAAATCTTATTGGTTAATTACGAACTCTTCTGATTGGTTAGATAGATAAAGTCGTCTTATTGGTTGGCACTGATCAGCTTTTATCTGCTTTACATTCGAAGCCGATGATGACATCTTCGCACGTCGTTAACATTCAACATAGGTACGCTTATTAATATTTTAATCTTTGTATCTTCAGCGGAATATAGAGTCTCAACATTCTAGCATGTCGAGTGGTAAACTAATAAATAGACTGTGACTTCCTGCGAAACTAGTCATCGTTGTATCTATCTATGTACATATATATATATATATATATATATATATGTTTGTACATTACAGCGATATGATGTCTAACCTGAAGTGGTGTGTGTATCTGCGTGTGTGTTTGTATATGTGTACGATTATCAAAGTCAAGAAATCAACCGTCGGTTTCGTTTTAGTCGAATGAAAGTGATATACTTCAGACTTTTGAAATAAAAATAAGGAATTCAAATTACATAATCAGAGATTATTATTATTATTAAAAAAAAAATAATAATAAAATAAAAGAAACGACCGTAATTAAATTACATTAAATTTCTTATCTCTCGATAGACCGATCAAAATTTCTTTCTTAGAAATATAATTTCGATATAGAAACGTGAGCTAATGAAACGAAATTTGAGAAATAAGCTAACCTATTATTATTTAAAAAAAGAAATCCGGATCACGTGATCTTCGCTCATATATACGTACTTCTGATTCGCTGACGAATAAGAAACGTTGGAAAAATATATTGTATCGTCGTCGTCGTCGTCGTCGTTTTCGTCGTTTTCGTCGTTTTCGTCGTTTTCGTCGTTTTCGTCGTTTTCGTCGTTTTCGTCGTCTTCGTCGTTTTCGTCGTCTTACGTATGATTAATGATACGAGGATAGCCGTGAAAAATAATAAGAGAAACGTTTGTTGAGAAAATCACAATTGAGATGCGTCAACATTCTTCTATATGATATTGAATCGTTTATTCGAACTCTAGTCAATCTTATTTTTCTTCATCGTTCTCGATGTTTGCAATGCACTCGTTAAATAGAAGCCATGCTTAACGAGACGACATCACTGTTTCTTCGTTTCTCTTTTATTTTATTACATTACATAGCTACTTTGTGTGATTACGTATGTATGTATGTATGTATGTATGTAGTATGTATGCATGCATGCATGCATGCATGCATATATATGGATACATACATATGTACATACATATATTATATATATCTTGTATACATGTATTCAAAAAAAAAACATCGTGTATTTATATATATATATATATATATATATATATATATATATATATATATATAGTACATAAAAGATTCTTTCGACCAATCAAAGAAAAGTATACACCGCAAATATACATACCTGCCGCCATCTTTTATCTTGAATCTTTTCAACGTCTTTACATATGTACGTATATCCACTATGGTGTTTCCTGAACTCAAGGAATTTCTTATCTTTTGATCATCGAACGATAGAACGCGGTTACTCCCTCTGGAATTATTGATTTCTTTTATATCTCTTATACACCTTATATATACACTCTTATGTATATACTTGTAATCGTATACGTCCTATTTGTTATCAATAGAAAATTCGTAGCTCTCGTGATATCTCAAACTCGTATAAAAATAATTTATTTTTTTTATAAAACCTACTCCTTTCGATCTATATATATGATATATGATATATATATATATATCATATCATATTCATATAAAATTTTTCAGGAAAAAAAACAAAATTAAAAAAAAGTATATAATTTCAAAATTTGTACCAACGAGAAATAAAATCGAGGCTTAAAAAGATCCGCGTCATATTTAAAAGGGAATATGGTCCGATGATGAAAGGGATAGAAATAAAAAGGATAAGGAAAAAAATCGCTCGAATATGTCGTCGTCGCCGGTTAAAAAAAGCAGTCGGCCGAAGAAAACCACGACAGCATTAGGCCGTATAATTCTCGACGAATGTCGCAAACACTCTCGCTTTTCCTTCTATTTATGTTCTTCTTCTTCTTTTTTTTTTTTTTCTTTTTCTCGCGTTGGCTCGATTGTTCACCGCGAGTGTCGGTGCACCGTGAAGTGTTTCACTCTCGCTGTTGTATGTTGCAGCAGTTTGCAGCTAGTAGTGTGTTCTTTTTGTCGCTTAGTTCGAACGCTCGATGATAACGTTGACTTTTGATCCAACGCGTCGAACTGCAAACGATTGATTATATTTATTAATCAGTCTTCTTCTCCCGAAGAAGAATCTCCCTTTTTCGCAGTATACTTTTCTTCTAGAGAAACATGGAGGTTAGAAAAATTTATATTATTGTTGAAATGTTTTTTTTTCTTTTTATATTTATTTATTTGTTCATTTATTTATCATTTTCTTTTTTTATTCATTGAATAATTTTATTTGATAGAATTTTAATACAATTGTCGTCGGTCATATTGAAACAAAATCGCTTCTCTCCATCCTTAATATATTTTTTATTGTTACTATTCTAGGTATATACATATATCTTTTGATATTTATCGAATGATTATTTAATTATTTATAAAAATTGTTTAATTAATTGAATTTGGAAGATAGGTTAAGAAAATCGTTATCGACTACCTTGAAAGAAAATGATTCATTTATCAAAACTTTATCTTCCCTCCGATATACATACTTGAAATAATTTTAATTAAAACGTATAATATAACAAAATTATCGTCGATCGTTGAAACATAATGATAGACTTCGAAGTTAAAATCTCTCAAGAACACTGTATTTGACAAACAAAGGAGGAAAAAAAATAAGAAAGTCGATCATAAAATCTCTAGTCACTTCGTAAACGCATAATTAAAAACACGTTGGTTGCCGTGATATTTTGATGTGATTTTCCGTTCAGGCTACGTGAACCATCGATCGGCTACGGTATGAAAATTGCATTATATACATGACAATTATGATATCAGCTGATGATATTATGAAGCATTTTACGGTCGCGTTTAATTTTACATAAGATATTTACAACGGCCTAGAACGATAAGTCTTCGATGTGGGCCACCGGTGGAGCACGCGACATTCAACGTGTTAATAAGCAATTTTTGTTCCCTCGAGAGCAAGGTAAACGCTCGATGGTGTAGTGTGAACGTTCGTAGGAGGATCTTGTTCAAGTGGATCACCAATACTACCTTCGGATTCGATTTCTCAATATACTATATGCATATATATATATATATACCCACACATCATATATATATATATATATATATATATATATATATATACACACAGATATAGGTATATAGTAGTTTCCGACACGCGATCTTTTTCCAACGTTTATGGCTTCCAGTTGGTGTCAAATTTATTCGATTGGAACTCTCTCAATCCAGTTCGGACGATCAATCGAAGTGGATCGGATGTAAATCAAACGATATATGTTTCATTCCGCATTGAAATTTCATTGCTTTCATGAAAACTCGATCGCAATTTTACTGAACACTATTTCTAAAATGGCTACTATTTATTATCGGTGCAAAATTTTTATTAAATTTTCTATTATTTATTATCGATGAAGAAATATGTTAATAATCTTGGAATTGTTATTACACGTACATGCATGCATGCATACATACATACGTTTAAGCGTCTCTCTTGAAACAACTCGCGAGTTAAATTATCTTCTTTTCTTCTTGGAATTCTTCCTCTTTTCGACCGACATAGTCAGCTCCGTAAAAAGAGATAATTGAACGTTACGAAAGCTCTTTGGCGTCTCGAAACGATGCCTGCAAGGAAAGCCGACCGTCTATGGGCATTCTTCTAAAGCCCAGTAGCAGTAGCAGCTGGCTGGCATCGTTGTTGATGCTGCACTAGTGCACTGGCGTTGTTACGAGACCACAAAGAACTATGCACCTTTCCTACTGCACGCTTTTCACAATTTTCTGACTCGTGCCAGCCGGAGAAGAGAGAGAGAGAAACTCGAAAAAAAATTCTATTCCGCGAATAAACACGAGTAAAAAAAAAAAGAAAAGATCGACCGACGAGCGTTCCCTTGTTCGTGGAATTCTTTGTTTTATTCTCTTCTTGGTGTTTTTTTTTTTTTTACTCCATTGGAGCTCGTTCAAGCATGAAATACTACTTTCTTTCGGCAATAATTATTGATTCGAGCAATTTAGTCCGAAATAAAGAGAAATCAATTCTGAGAAATTTCTTTCTTTTTTATATTATATACTTTTTATTGTTAATATTATCTTATGAGTAATTGAATAAGTTAACTTCACGAAAAAATCAATCTTTTTTTTTTCTTTTCTTTTCTTTTTTCTCTTTCGTGACTTATAATATTTCATTTTGCAATATTTTCTTTTCGTGACTTTTAAGTGTAAACTATGAAACTAATTTGAATATCGCGGGTTTTATTGATTTCAACAATATCTAGAATGGAAATCAACTTGAGTAAAAAAATTGTGTTATTTAAATTTTTCTTGTTTCGTGATTTTGAATAATAAACTATTGATGTAAGCCAATTTGAATTACGCGGGTGATGCGAAAGGGTGATTAAGTAACATGAATATAGTCACGTTCCCAAGTTTACTTGGAATGAATTTAACCTAATAACCTAACCGTGGAGAAGTCGACACGACACAGCTTTCAAAGTCTCTTCTGTAAAATACAAACACATTGACACACACGACAAAGTAGAGAGAAATTTTCTCGAGAATTTTGATAAATTTCGAATAGTAGGTTAATTCTCTGTAATCTAATTTTTGTTTGTTGAACACGTAATAACAAACGAATAATATTATTTGTACAAGCATAATTATGCTACATCGCTATTGTATCATTTTAATTTTTACTTAAGAAACTACGAAAAACTTGTAATATATATGAACTTTTACAAGCCATTAGTTTTCTCTTAATCATATCGTTTCAACTTGTACTTCAAAATAAAATAATATAAAATAAAATAGAAACAGAAATAAATAAAAGCGAACAATGAATTCTCCGATCGATGAAAAAATCAAATCGAATTATAAACAAAATTGCAAATATATTAATAATAAAAATTATAAATTAAGAAACGTTGGTAGATAAAAATTGTTCGGTACAAGGATGATATTAAAAAGAAGATATTAAGTTCTATCATAAATACATGCATACTTCAATTTCTTTCTTTCTCCTTCAAAGTTCCATTGATAAAAACGATGTCATACAAAAGTTTCCAGATGTCGAATACCAAAGTTAAAACTTCCCCTCCCCCTCTATTCTTTCATTCCTTTGGTCGACTTACTCTTGACCCTGATTGTCTTTATGTCACCCACTTTCCTATTTTAGAATTGGCTCTTACAACATCACAACCGTCTCTTATGAGAATTCGCTCTTAGGCTGAGTTATTCTTGAACGAGACAAGATCTATTCCTGGTGTTTCTTCTTTGGTCCTCCCAAGGAGAGAGAAAGAGAGAGAGAGAGAGAGAGAGAGAGAGAGAGAGAGAAAGAGATTTTACGATACGCAAGAGACAAGTATATATGTATTACAGCAGCATCGATCGTTCAGGTTAATATTTTTTCAGTAAGTGATACACGCTCGCCAGACGTGAACCTTATTTTCTTGCTCTGCTTGAAAAACTTTTTGTGATACGAGAAGGGTGGATCGATCACCTCTCTTGCACGAGTAACTCGCCCTCGCTTAACTCTTCTTCTTCTTCCTCCTCTTCTTCTTTCTTGTTTATCGAGAGCGAGATAAAGAGACAGCAAAAGAGAAAGAAGGGAAAAAGAGAATGGAGTATTGGATTTTATAAAAATAAAACTTACTATAATCCAAAGATTACGAAAAAGTATTGATCGTGATGATTACTGAATTGTGTTTTGTGGATAAAGAAATTTTGGAATGTTTTGGTTCAAAACTCGTAGCGTAAGTGTTCCCTTGTGCACTTTATAAAAATGTTCAAATAAAAATTCAAAGAAAAATGATTGATATCGAAATGATGTTCGTATCTGTGTGTGTGTGTGTTTGTTTGTTTGTTTGTTTGTATTCTTTAATAGAATAAGTTACATTTTATATTTCAAAGAAAAAATTTACTTGGCAATTATTATCGAGTAAATTGTATATTAAAATATCTATAGAAATGAAAGTTTTCCTTTCCGATCGGTAATGTAGTAAGATTTATTCTTTTCTTTTTTCTTTTCTTTTCTTTTTTCTTATCAATGTATATCTTTTAAAGTAAGAAAACATTTCTTTATTTTTCCAAGAATAATAAGAAATTTTCCAATGAGTTTTCTTTAACGTATACTTCAAATAAAAAGTTCTAACACTATTATCGTAAATGAGGGGGAAAAAAGAAAATAGAAATCAGTGATAAATCGTTTAGCGTTATCTTAACAAGTTTGATGATTATGTTACAGACTCTGGACTTCGACAGAGATGGTCTCACCAAACTAAAGAAGGCCATCAAGGCAATTCATAATTCTGGAAACGGTAAGAATTACAGTCTTAAAAATAATTCAAATAATTAAATAAAATCGCTGATATCTCGATTTAATACTCTCGAATACCGCGCTTCGCTTATTAGTTTCTATGAACTACGGAAAGAACGCTACGATCGCTTTTTCAAATACAGAAAATGTTTAATCTTAGACCAATTCTAGTGATTAAATAAAATAAAATAAAAATAAAGTAAAAATAAAATAAAATAAAAAAGACTATACTCCAAATAAATGCGTATAACTCAATTCATTTTTTTCGAATATCGCGCTTCGCTTATTAATTTCTATGAATGACGGTAAGGCGCTTCGATCGCTTTTTTAAAATTTATTCACCGATGCCCTACGTAACTCCGACAATATTTGCTATTCAAAGTAAGTCGAGCTTGGAACGTGTTGGTTGGGTAAGGCACACCACGGGGTGTGGTAGACTTTTAGTGTGTCACCATGTTCCGCGGCGGTACTGAAAATCGATATATCGTATTATATGTACATACATATACATACATACATACACACACATACACATACACAATCTTATACGGAAGTTGAATCTGTATAAACGATCTATGCGTTTTATTATGTATACTATATAACTACAAATATGTATAGATCAAAGAAGACACTCATTCGTCGAAATAAAACATGGAACATATTGTGTGCGTGTGTGTGATATATATATATATATATATATATATATATATATTTAAGATGACATATAGATTGTGACAGCTTATCCCATCTAAACATATTTGTCACAGTGACGCAGGTTAAGCTCGAAAAAGAATCGAACACATCGAATGATATATTCAGCTAATCATGCTTACGTATAATTTTGTGTTTTTATATATGTGTATGTGCGTGCGTATAATGCATATATTTCTAAAGAAAAGATATCACTTTCGTTTATGCTTTTAATCAAGCCGATCGAAAACTAACGTAAAGTATGTTGGATTATGCAGGATACTTTAAACGTTACTTAAATATCGGTATTAAGTGTTTTAATAGCTACTTAAGTAATTCAAGTACTCCAAAGCAAGAGCTTTCGCGTCTCTTGGACACGTAGTAGAGACTATAAAAGGGTCGAAAATCGTTACTCTATCTCCTTCTCTCCCTCTCTCCGTCTCTCTCTCTCTCTCTCTCTCTCTCTCTCTCTCTCTTCTCTTCTCTTTCTATCACTCTCCGCTTTTGTAGCACCATTGCAGGCACGTCCTTGTCTACTTCTTGTTGGAAAACGATTTGAGAACATTTATTTTACTTGTCGTGTAAATATATGTATATTTAAATTATTGTTATTATTATTATTATTGTTGTTGTTGTTGTTGTTAATATATATAATTTTGTATGTGAACATTATAATTATATAATAATTAGATTAGGTTAGGTTAAAGGTTAGATTTTTGAGAGACCTCGTAAAATTATTAATATATTTTGTACATTGATATTATTATATTATTAAAAACCTAATCTAAAAATATTAACTGGATAATTATATTATTTTTACCTATAGGTACAACTTTTTTTTTTAGATCGTTATTTTAATTTAATATAATATTGGCTTGTTTTTATAATATTATTATTAGTATAGTAAAAGTATAATAAACTATATTATATAGTACACTATTATTATATCAGTATATTGTAGTAATATATTATAATAATTAATAATACGACAGGATTTATTATATATGTATATGAACTAATATTATAAAAATTTAACCGTTTAACAGTTATATATAAATACATTATAATATATTTATATATAAATAATTTAAGCTAAACTTAGATGAAAGATTTTATGTTGGCTAAAAATGTCTTCCCTTACGCGTTTCACAAAGACAACATTTTTCTCGGGCATAACCTCAATTCGTTTTTTCTTCTCTCCTTTTTTATCAACTCTCAAGAGAAAAACGTTCCATTCTGTCGACAAATTTCCTTTTTAAAATTTATACGAATGTGCATTTGCGAAAAGCCTCTTTAATTATTCCTATTTTTAATGTTCTTTTTCCTTTTTTATTTTACTTTTCCTCGTATATCTCTAAACAATTTTGCTTTATATATTTATATTATATACATATATATATGTATATATATATTTTATATATGTATGTACATATTTGTATATTGAAGCTTACAGAGCGGAAACCTTATCGGTAAGTTTCCCTTCTATGGGGATTGTCCTCATGGCTTCTCTTCATATTAACGCTAGAGGACAGACAGATCGATTTCTCTGGCGCCCTTACCTTCTTCCCCCACCCGTCTCTTGTTCACTCCCTTCTCCCTATATTTCTCGCTCATTTGAGAGAGTATATTCACTTCCTCATCGTCCTTCCTACTTCTCTCATCTTTTTTTCGCTTCGTTCTCCCGTAAAAATTCATTCCACGCGATCTAGCGTGAAAAACGCTCGATAAGATTCATTAATTATGAATGATCATTTCTTTTTTATGATCATAATTTTTTTTCCTTTTCGTTTCATTTTCGTTTTCTTCTTTTCCTTCTTCTTTTTTATTTTTTCTTTTTCTTTTTCTTGTTTTCGCTTATTTTTTTCCTCCCTTCATTCTAAATATCTTTTTCATCTTCGTCGCTTTGATAATTTCGAACTAATCTTCTCAAAGAGTAAAAGATCCAATAATGGGCGTCGTTAAACTCTCCTTTCGTATAAATTTTGAAAGCAAAAGCGGAAAGAAATGGGATATGCTCGGCAACGACTTTGTTGCTTCTTTTCGTAGTCAACCCTTCCTCCTTCCTCCTTCTCTCCCTCCCCTTGCCTTTAAACAAGCACGCTAATTTTCACTCTCTACGATGTCTCAGCTTGAAGATGCTCTTACGTCATTCTTCCTCATCGCAAAAACGTTCGTGTACTTACAATTAGTCGTCCCTTTTTACCGATTCTTTTCTTTCTTTCTTTCTTTCTTTCTTTCTTTCTTTTTTTTTCTTTTTTTTTTCTTCAGGGCTACATCTCTTGCTTCACGAATAATTCTTTTTCTTTCTTTCTTTCTCTCTCTCTTTCTCTCTATTTTTTCTTTGTCATCATCGTGCCTTTTAAAACAAATGTAGATGGGTACACGCGTTATATATATTCATATACGTGTGTAGAGATGTATATTATATATTACTTGTATACTATGTATGTATATATGTATGTATATATACAACTGCGAGAGATATTACGCTGAACTTAGACACGACATTTATAAGCAATTTTTATGGAATACTAGGGAAGAAATAAAAGGAATTTGTGCGTCCCTTTTGTTGGTAGTATTAATAAACCAATAGCGCGCGCATTTTGAAATTGTTTTATTAATTAAGAATGATATGAATCGATTTATTAGAGAAAGAGAGAGAGAGAGAGAGAGATTGACTTTTGAAGTAATTAATTTATTAGTTACAAGTTAGAGTTCTGAAATATAGTTCTTTTTCCATTTGAAACAAACTTTAGTCGTCGAAAAATAGAACAAATAATAAAAATATAAAAAAGAAAATAAAAAATAGTCTAGTTTTAAAAATCATGTTTCTTCGAACGATATCCATTTTTTTTCTTTCTCTTTTTTCCTTTGGTATATCTAGCTTTTTCTGTTCTATGGACTCTTCTATGCCTCATCGTATCCTCTCGAATACGCAGGAAACGTCGCTCCAATATGATCCATACGTAAAGATCGAGTACCACGTCTCTCTCTCTCTCTCTCTTTCTCTCTCTCTCTCTCTCTCTCTCTCTCTCTCTCTCTCTCTCTCTCTCTCTCTCTCTCTCTCATTCTGAGGAAACAATGCTTTCTGCTCGTCGAACCGTCGAGTTTCCCGATACAATCGAAACTTCGAAACGGAAACGTTCCCTTCTGCCAGAGAGGGAAAGAGAGAGAGAGAAACAGTAACAGACAGACAGACAGACAGATAGAAACAGACATGTAGAGGACAACTTGGGGGAGAAAGCATGAAATCGATTTTACTTGTAGGCAAAGGATACGATATATATATATATATACATAAAAATTTGTCTTTTCCAAAGAACCAGAAAGTTTATCCATTTTTTTATTAAAAGAAATAGAGATAAAAAACTAATGTACGTGTGTATGTATATACGTGTGAATAATGAAAAAATTTGATGAAACACTTAACCTCAATATTTATTAAATAGTATATTATATATATATATATATGTATCAATTTATATTAATAGCTAATTAATTAAATTTAATATTATTTATTATTATTATACATATTATTAATTATAATTAATTTTTTCTTGTTTTTCTTTTTCTTTCTTCTTAAAAATTAAATAAAAAAAAAAAAAAAAAAAAAAATGATTATGCCTGCAAACAAAAATACTTGTTCGATATCTACGTTTAAAGAAATTTCACTATTAAATTGAAAACTTTTTTATCTGATCTTTTTATTATTTCATTTATTTATTTCTTTTTTTCCTTTTTAAGCCCACGTCGATAACGAAGTTTATCTCGGAAGAGCCCTTGAAAGACTCGGCGATGCTGCCCTTAAGGAACAAGAGCCGGACATAGGAGCAGCATTCCTTAAATTCGCAGTGGTCACCAAGGAATTGAGCGCGCTTATGAAAACTCTGGTATATTCTTTATTTATATAGCAATCTAACTTTCTAAAGAATATACAAGTTGCCGTTATAGTTTTTGTTGTCTTCTCAATTTTGCATTAAATGAGGTATCTCGATGAAACTTATTTCGTTCAACGTAATTATGTATGTGTGTATAAATAAATACACACATACAATAAATTAATTTGTTCCTTATGATAATGAAGAAAAATGTTTTACCGACCGCGTTTTTATCGTACGTTTGGCGGGAAATTAAAATTTTTGTTCTGCCCATTTTTATAAATATTTCTTTTTGAAAGTTTTTATTAAATAACATGATTGTCATAATTTTCTTTTTTTTTATTAATTGCCAATTGATTTTTAAATAAATATATTATTCTCAAGGACTTCTAAAAAATATAAAGGTAATAAAGATGCGCTTATTCCGAAACTGATCTTGCAGATGCAAAACATCAATAACATCGTGATGTTTCCGTTGGATTCGGTACTAAAAGGAGATTTGAGAGGCGTAAAGGGCGATCTCAAGAGACCGTTCGAAAAGGCGTGGAAGGACTACGAGGCAAAGTATGCGAAAATCGAGAAGGAGAAAAAGCAACATGCCAAGGAGGCCGGCCTTATTCGTACGGAGGTTACACCAGCCGAGATTGCCGATGAAATGGAGAAGGAGAGGCGATTATTTCAATTGCAAATGTGCGAGGTGAGAAGGAGAATTGATTAATCTGTTAGCGTAGGACAGAGTAATATGATGCAATAATGCATATCATGAGCTATATGCTTCAAGGTTTTTATATTATTTATTTATTTTTCTTTCTTCTATTTTCTCTTTTTTAATTATTTTTTTTCTCTCTTTTATATTTTTAGTATCTTATAAAGGTGAATGAAATCAAGACAAAGAAAGGTATCGAACTGTTGCAGCATCTAGTCGAATATTATCATGCTCAGACCAAGTAAGTTCATTATTATTTTGAAATCATTGTTGTATTAATCTAAAGAAATTAATCTAATAATTAACGTACTGAATTTATTAGTTTATCTCTTTGGTCCTTAGCTATTTTCAAGATGGCCTAAAGACCATAGAACATTTTGGTTCTTACGTGGCCGATCTGAGTGTTAAGCTGCAAAAGATTCGACAAACTCAGGATGAAGAACGAAGACGTTTGACGGAGTTAAGGAGTTTACTTAGGAGTTCAGGTTGTGATAAAGAGGTAAGATAATTTAATAAGAAGTACTAATTATCTAAATGATCATAAATATGAACACGGCTAATATTCTTAAAATTGTTCAAATTTATAGCTAAATGTAAATGCAAGCGCAGGGTATTCCTTGCACCAACTTCAAGGTGATAAGCAGCATGGTGTAACACGTTCTGGACATTTGTTGAAAAAAAGTGAAGGAAAGATGAGGAGGGTTTGGCAGAAAAGAAGATGTGCTGTACAAGCAGAGGGTTATTTGGATATCTGTCATGCCGATGAGAATAAACCACCTACGAGAGTTAATCTACTTACGTGCCAAATAAAGCTGGTACCGGATGATAAAAGAGGCTTTGATCTTATAAGCTGTGAG
Organism: Vespula vulgaris; assembly: GCF_905475345.1. Lineage (NCBI taxonomy): Eukaryota > Metazoa > Arthropoda > Insecta > Hymenoptera > Vespidae > Vespula > Vespula vulgaris. Next base: position 2,855,566 of record NC_066603.1, on the reverse strand, counting down.
TTAGAATCGTATATATTTTATTTACATCTATATATAATATTTTTAAAAGAAACATTTAGAATCTTAGTTTGTTTTTATCTTAACATACTGTATAACAATATCATTTAGAAAACATTGAAATAATTTGTTTCATTTCATAGATAATCGTACGTACCACTTTCAAGCGGAAGACGAAGCAGATCAACGTGCTTGGATGTCAGTATTGGTAAATTGTAAAGAAAGAGCTTTGCTACGAGCATTCGATGCTAGTGGGAAAGCTGAAGCTGGCCAAGGAAATCCTAGTTTAGTCGAATTACAACAAGCAGTGATTCGGTGTGTTATGCGATTACCTGGAAACGAACAATGTTGTGACTGTTCCTCTCAAAACGGTAAAAAGCTACAGAATAAACATTGCGTCTGGCAATATAAAAATAAATATATAGTTGATATTATTAAACAGATTTAACTGTGTAGTTATAAATTATTAACAGATGCTACCTGGTTATCTACAAATTTTGGTATAATCGTATGTATAGAATGTAGTGGCATTCATCGAGATTTAGGAGTACATATATCAAGGATACAGTCTTTAACTTTAGACAATGTAGGAACTGCCCAATTATTATTAGCACGGCATATGACTAATCAAGCATTTAATGAAGTGATGGAAGCTACATTACATCATAATCTTAAACCAACACCTACGTCAACGATGTAAGAATGCACATTTTTATTTACTTCCTTAAAATCTTTACGACATACGTATATATATCTCATTGCATTTGGAATCAACAGGGAAGAACGGTACGAATTTATAAGAGCCAAGTACGTTGATAAAAGATACGTGATGAATACTTGTGCGGACGAACGAGATCTCTTATCAGATTTAGAACATGCGGTTAATAATCGTGACCTACAACAACTTTTACAAGTTTATGCAGAGAACGTTGACTTGGCAGCACCTTTGCCCACCTCTGTGAGATTTCAAATTACATTTATTTTCTTTGATTAAATAAGAATTTTTTAATTTTCATAAAAAATTGCTTTTATGCGTATCACAGGATATAGGTGAGACGGCTCTACATTTAGCAATCTTACGTGAGATGGGTAATAGTCTACAAATCGTGGATTTTCTGATACAAAATATGCCAACCGGTGGTATCGATAGGACAACAGTCGATGGTGAGACAGCGTTACATCTTTCAGCAAGACACGATAGATCGGAAGCTATGAAGTTACTTCTACGGGCTGGCGCTGATCCGAGTTACAGAAATAAACAGGATAAAACTCCGTTGGACATTGCGCAGGAGATGGGACATCATACCTGTAAAGAATTAGTAAGTTGTATCATCATAAATGATAATACGAACGAAAGTGAATTTTTCAAGAATACAAGAATGATTTCTTTTTCTTTTTTTTTTTGTTTTGTTTTAGCTTAGTCATGCTTTACAAAGGCAGAAGACATTATTCGATAACGTAAACATCGATTGGAACCTTTCTCACGACGAAGGTTCAACGGACTTCTCTGATGACGAAACGATCATCGAAGACAGGGTGAATAGATTCATATTATTTTGCAATATCTTCATTACATATGTTAGGTGATGGTATCATCGTCAAGATTTAACGAGATGAAACATTCGTTATTATTTTTTTCTTTCTTCTATATTTAGAACGGTTGTCTAACGCCTGAGAAAAAGTCACGTAGCAGACCACCTTCGTATGCTGGTGGTGGAGGCACAGGTTCTGGTGATTCACCGGTGACATTACGTAGTCGTAGCAGCACTTGTGATAGTCTACAAAGTGGTTCCTCGCCAAGTTCCTCTACCAACAGACAACAAATGCCACCGCCTCCTCCACCACAAACGAGAAAACCTGTTGCTGGTAGGTTGTTATCGTTTTTTTCTTTTACTTTTTTTCTCCCTCCTTTTTACTTAACAGACGAATTGAGCAATATTTAATCGGATAATTAATAAGCAATAATTATAAGTATCAACATGTAATTATGATTAATGAATAATACAATCGATCAAGGTTTGCGATCATTCAATGAATAATTTTTTCTTATTCGAAACAGTACCCACACCGATGACGCCAGATATTTCAATAAATATCCATGGATCGTTGAAGAAACGTGTTGCACCGCCTCCCCCACCATCAGGAAGCTCAAGTGGCATTCCATCTTCTCATTATGGTACACTACCTTCGTCAGCGTCATTAGCAACATCCACACATAGCCGGACGACGAGTGAGCCAATCTTAGCTGGACACACCTTACACACACTATCGCATACTTTAAACACACTTAACAATCAACACCATAAAAGATCACCCAGTGGAGACTCTTCTACAGGGCATGGTATGTTTAGGTTAAACTCGCTTTACGATTTCCATGTAAAGCTATAGGTGAAATTCAAACTTTCCTCTTTAATTTTTCTATCTTCTTCCTCCTTCTCTTCTTCTTCTTCTTCTTCCTCCTTTTTTTCTCATCTTATTCATTTATACATTCAATGTTTTATATAGGAATGGACAAGACCAATAGTTCTACGCTTCAGAGACCACGTAATCCACCACCACCTGCACCGTCCAGTGTTAGCACTTCCAGATTGAGTAATGGTCGTAGTAGCGAGTCTCTAAGTTCCATGTGTTCGGATCATGGCCTTGGCAATCCTGTTCCTCCTCCACGAAAGGTGAGCTTTACTTATTTCAAAAGTAAAGGAGTCTCTATGGTAAATGACAAAAATTGTTCTGTTATAATTACACGGTAAAGAAAGAAAGAAAAAAAGAACAAAAAAAAAAGGAAATGTGTGTAAATATTTTTGTCTTTGGGAAACAGCGAGTTAGGAGACACACGAGAATGTGAACTTTTTTTTTTATATTGTTTCTTTTTATACGTATCCGATGAATGAAATAATTCGTGAAAGCACTACGTAGATACATATACTTACTTGTTTGTTTTTTATTCACTCGTCTCATTTCATACATAAATAATCTCACAACTTATTAATCGTTGTAATAAGCTGTGTACCCGTACGATCGTATTAACAAAAAATGGTAGAAAATTTAACAATTGACTAACAAAGATGTCCATTGTTTATCTCTCATTAATAACATGATTTTTCATTAATATACCTTCCATCGAATTGAACAGGCTTGATATATCGCACACCATACTATAAACGTTATGTCATTCACAGTCACAAATCTCTTTCATGATCGTAATATCAAAGAAATACTACATTGTTGTTGTCGTATCGAAGAGTTTCTCTGCTTTGATATATATTATCTTTTTTTATCTTTTTTTATCTTCTTTTTCTTTTTTATTTTTTTATTTATTTTTTTTTTTTATTTTTTTTTATCGTATTCAATCATAATGCTCGCACGTTACCCGCCCGCATAAATCTCTAATATGCTGGCTTTTTATATCAAAACACCATTAAGAAAATAAACTAAGTAAATTAGTCATTCACAAATATATCTAGCTTTTTTTATCACGTTCTTTAATTAAAATACACGCATTGATTTATCATGCGATCTGCTTGTTTGTTTTTACCAATAACAAAACAACAGCAACAATTTATTTATTTACTTTTTTTTTTTTTTTTTTAACGGTCAATAATACCAATATCGTTAACGTAGAATAAAATTCGTGATGATGTTTAGGCCATTCGTAAAAGACAATCTCTCGTATATTCATTTGGTTTATGTAAAAAGTCAATGATACATAAATAGAAATCACTTTTGAAAAATGGATACATAGGCAGTGCATGCATTTCGAAGTCAATGCTTTATGGTTTGTCATTAACCATTGTTGGCACAGCGAAGGGACCGATCCAGGCTAGAGAGCTACGCCGAGGAGCCTTCATCTTTGCTCTCAAATCTAAATCTGGTAAACAATTGACGTACGACGTTACAACGTGCTACACTTGAAACTTTTCAATTTCTAATACTCCAAGTAGATATTTGATCATTTTTATTCAAATCATATATGTTACATCTTTCATGTAATTACAATGAATGTCGTTTAAAAGATAAAATCTGAAATTACAGATTATTTATTTTCTCATATTGTTTTTTACGATAAATAATATTATCTAAAGTATTATTTCAAGTGTAGTAACGTTTTGCATGATCAGTTCGTGCTGCTCGTATTTCCATCCGTAAAGATATAACATGGTAGCTTTGAAATAATTCTCTTCATTATTATCTTTATATTCGTATTCAAAAATTTTCAGCTAAAAGTTCAATGAATAATCTTGCTCAAAGAGTCTCTAGATCAAAGTCCTTCGATCTTGAGGATACATTTTAACACATTGCATTAAAAAAAAAAAAAAAAGAAAAAAGAAAGAAAAAGATAATAATAAATAAAATCACATAATTTGAGTTCGCTTATGCGTGTGTGCTATCAATAGCATTCCTGCAAGTAATCATAAAAATTAGATTCGTTATTGAGATATTAAAATTATTTAACAGGACATTTTTCGTAGTCAGAATATGATTTAATTTTCTAATCTTGCATGAGGAATCTTTTCGAATTCATTGTAACTTTATTCTTTTTTTTTAATTTTTTTTTTATTTATTTTTTTATTTTTTATTCTTTTTTTGTTAACCTTGGCAGTAGCACCCGATTGCACTCTCTCACACATAACCTCAATTTATCTTCAAAATCAACATTATCTTCTCAACTGATAGAAGAAACCAATCGAGTCGTTAAAAGCCTAAAGACAAATTACAGTTAACTAGCATGGTATGAAGTCTTGGAAAACAAAAAAAAAAAGAAAACAAATTGGAAATTCTAGATCTTATAAAATTGAAAGTCATATAAAAAGCATCATCGTCTAGAATTTCCAATTTCTTTATTTATTCTATGAGAAGTATTTTTCACGTTGCTGCCTTCGATGGCTCGCTGTCAATCTGCGCTCTGTTTGTGAAATTTAATCGAGCCTGCTTCTGATATAATCAGCGATGAGACGAGAAGAAAAATTTCATTCATTTTTTCTGCTAAATATTCAATCAATCCTAACCTTAAAAATTGATCGTAAGCTTTAATCTCTCTTTTCTTTTTTTTTTCAAAAACAAAGCCATCGCTGATTTCTCCTAATTTCAATATTTCTTTGTTTGTTTTTAATTCATCTTTAAACAATAATAACAAAGTAACCACAAATTACTTCTCACAAGAAAAGCAAAAAAAAAAAAACACAGAAAAAAGAATGTCCTAAATAACATAATCCAAAAGTTCTCTCGACGTTACTACTTCTTATCAAGAGAGTATCCATTTTTTTTCTTGTCTTTTCTCTTTTCCATCACTTCCTCCCACCATAGCCAACGTCATCGACCTTGAACGGTTTTCGACGATGTCGAGCGCTATACGATTGCGAGGCTGATAACGAGGACGAGTTATCATTCCGTGAGGGTGAGGTTATAATCGTAACGAACGAACAAACCGACGACGACAATTGGATGGAAGGTGCATTGGAAAGAGCACCTGAAAGGAGAGGGATGTTCCCGATAAGCTTCGTTCACATGCTGCAAGATTAACATTCGGTAAGCCTGAACTCGTTGGCAAGTGTCTCGAGTACGGCAAGTTCGGTAAGCATCGCCAGCCTTGGAAGAAGAAATTGGCTGAGAAAACAGAAGGATTGAAGGAGACGAAGAAAAAGGAATCGACGTAGAGAACGTGAATCCTTAATTTATTAAAAATATTTTGTTTTATTTTATTTTATTTTATCTTTTTTTTTTGGAGGTTAACGTGCAAAGAAAAAAAAGTTATAAGTAATCTTAGGTTGGCTCTTCGGGAGACCGTATTATTTTCTTTTCTTTTTTTTTTAATTTTTGTTAATTCCTTCGGAGTCGAACGGGAATTGTTCCTTATTTTTTTTGTTTTGTTTTTATTTCTTTTTCTTTTCTTTTTCTTCATTTTATTTTCGTTCCGTTCCGTTCCGTTCCGTTCCGTTTCGTATCGTATCGTATCGTGCAGAATTATGGGTGTTAACGTTCAACGTTTCGAACGACAATCACGAATCAACTTTTTTTATTAAAAACAAGAAAAGAAAAAAAAGCAAAAAAAGATAAAAGAAAATGAAAAAAGAAGAAATGAAAGTGATTTGGAAAATTGGCAGGGAAAATGTCGAATCGTTTTTTCTTTTAAATGTCAAAGATGTTTGATAAAGAGATATATGGATGGATCGTGATTACTCGAAACAATTTTAATGAAGTGAATATTGATTGAGTATTCGAACAATAAGGATATTCCATAAAAAAAATGAAAAGAAAGAAAAATGAAAAAGAGAAAGAGAGAGAGAGACAGAGAGAGAGAGAGAGAGAGAGAGAGAGAGAGAGAGAGAGAGAAAAGAAAGAAAGTAAAAGAAGAAAAGAAAAGAAATCAAAAATCGAAGTAACCTATCGGGGTATGAAATACACGAAAAGGATATTTCGATGTGCTTAATAAACGAATCCGCTGAAAACGGATAGTTGCTTGGTTCTAAGCCGTTACCAAAATGTGATATCGTATATTTCATTGTAAATCGTTAGAGTACACACACATACACGCGCGCACATACACATACAAACAAACACACACACACAGCGTACGCACATACACATACAATATAAAAGCGAACATATGTTCATTAATCATCACCAAAAGAGACGGGGAGATTACGATAATTGAGTCAAACGTAAATGATCGTGACACAAGAAAAAATGAAATGGCGAACAAAACAATGCAAAGAGAAAAAAAATTGCCAACTATTTCGATCTTTTTCGTATGAATAAAAACCATATTCACGACGTATGTACCGTTGTCATCGTGACGTCACGAAGAAGCCGAAGAAAATCAAATCTACACGAATGATATGCGTAAATAAGAAAATGAGATTATCGTTGCTTCGTGACGTCACGAAGAAAATCGAATTTACACGAACGACGTGTATAAAGAGAAAAATAAAAAGTGAGGTTACCGTTATTTTCGTGACGCCACGAAGAAAACCGCATCTGCATAGACGATGTATGTAAAAAATGAGGTTATATTTCTCGATGTTACGTATATATATCAACAATAACATTAACAACAATAACACAATGTTGTATGTACTCCTAATCTGGCATACACACACATATACACATACGTACAGGTATGCATATATAGAAAGATATTTGTTCCATACTGCCAATGAAAAAAAAAAAAGGAAGAAAAGATACATTAAATGCCATAAATGTGCTCGTGTGAAATGGCACAAAAGGGGTAAAGAGAACAAAAGGGTAACGGATCATTACTGGAATTCTATAGATGTGTACATATATATATATATATCTATATATATATGCGTGTGTATGTAGATACTCACGTAAGTATATATAAAAAAATGAAGATAATAGGTCTACTATTATAAAAACTCCATCCTGTTTAAGTATAAAAACGATAAATTAAAATATTGCATGGATATTACGAGTATTGTATTAATATATATAAAAATACACGCGCACACACACAAACATATACAGATACACATATACAATCGACTTAAAGATGACGTGTTACGAGTACGTGTAAATTTTTTTAATGCCATATTATGTGCTAGTAAAACAGCTCTGAATAATGGATTGTATATATATATATATATAATACAATATAATGTGTGTATATATATATATATACACACATAGAAATATTATATATATAGAGAAAGATATATTGGTTAAAAGTCTTACGAGATAATATTAGCAAATTCTTTGACATCGATTTTCACGAAATTAACTTTGGAAAATCGAAGACGAAGAATTCAAAATCGATTTTCTCGTTTTAGCTTATTTTAAGATTACGTCGCACGGCGTAGGAAGAATGACGACGTATGTTGAAAATTCGAATTTATAGTATTCTATATACATGTGAATAAATACATAACCAAAGAGAAACCATGGAAAAAAGTTTAAAAACGGTGCGAGAATCTTGCAAGAAAAAAAGAAGAAAAAACGTTTCGGAGAGTCGATGCGAAAATTCAAATTTCGCGTCTTTTTTTTATACGTTTCTTCTTATCCGATATCGCGTTTGAATTGTATTCCTTTTTTTATGTCTTATTAGCATATTTAATTTATAACGTAAATACATTGAACGCATATGAAAATGAAAATGAAAATGGAGAAAAAAAATAATAATAAAAGAAAAAAATAAAATAAAATAAAATTTGTCTTTCACTTTTCACGGTTACGTTGTCTTTCGGCATTTTGAATTTTTACGTCGCATATTTTGTGTACGTGACACAATAAAAATTCACGTACGTAACATGCCATTGTTAGTTTGTCGGGAGAACCTTTAAACTAAGGGATTAATGTGTAGCACGCATATTTTTGTGTATATATGTATGTATAGAGAATGATGGAGAGATGTGTGAATGTTCTTTTTGTGGGATTAAGAGAGAAAGAGAGAGAGAGTGAGAGAGAGAGAGAGAGAGAGAGAGAGAGAGAGAGAGAGAGAGAGAGAGAGAGAGAGAGAGAGAGAGAGAGATATGTAAAGGGAGAGAAAATGTGAAAGAATGAGATAGAAAGAAATAATCGATGTTTATAATTTATGATATATATATATATATATGTATATATATATATATAATAAAGAAATTCACTTAATTATTATAATAGGATTAAGTACACAGATACAATGTCTGTTAATTATGGCAATTGGAAGGAGACTCATTTCTCATCTTTGGCATTTCGAAAACACGCTCATGTAGAAAATATTTACACAAACACATGAATTCTTAGACGATAAGTATTTATTATTATTTTGTAGCGCCTTATAAATCGTGAAAAATCGACGATGCATAAGGAATAAAAGAAAGAAAGAGAAGAAGAGTAAAAGTAGAAACAGAGAGAGAGAGAGAGAGAGAGAGAGAGAGAGAGAGAGAGAGAGAGAGAGAGAACAATAAAAAATAAAACGGAAGAAGAGAGGAGAAAAGAATGTAGGGAGTAAAGAAGGATTTTTCGAATTATTTCGTACGACATTATGAGATAAGACTTTCATTGTAATTCGTATGCGTATTAGGTACGGAAAAAAAAAATAATAAAAATACACGAATCACGCGATAACAATAGTTACTTACTGATGTGTTTCAAACGTCTGTATAACGCATCATAACTTTAATTTCTGGTCTTTGAAAAAGAGAAGACTTTTATTCGATCGTCATAAAAAAAATATTATTGATATACCGAAAGATTTCGTATGCATTAGTATTTAATGACGTCGAATATTTGCAGTAGGGATGTAACAAAAATCACTATAATCATTTTTTCTTTGAACTATTAAGATCAAAATCACGTGACTGAAAGCTGTTTAAAAAAATGATTACATGACTACATTATACCGTTTGTCGGTAACTTATCAACCAATGATAATTGACGATACACTTTTTGTCGGTAAAGTAGATAACTATATATAATAGAATATTCGTGAAAATAAATTTGTAAAGATAGATCGGTAATAAAGGGAGAGAAATAATAAGCATAGTTCTAAAATTAAAAAAAAAAAATCTGTTACACATCGTATGATTTCGATATATTCTTGAAGTCGTGAAATTGAATCGGTAAAATATCCAAGTGTATATTCAACTAGTAATTTGTAATTAACCATCACCGATCTGCAGATATTTGGCCAAGATATATATATATATGTGTGTGCATATATATATATATATATATATATATATATATATATATATAAAATAAAAAACAACTCACACGAAAAACGACAATATATCGATATCCCACTTGTAAACTTCTTCACCATTGAAATTGTGCACAATGTCTTTAAGTCGCGTGCGGATTCAAATGGAAGAAAAATAAACGCTATTTAGAAAGCTGCAGAATCTTACTTGTCATTAATTATTACTTCCTGAAAATACTTTGTCGATTTTAAAAACAATAATGAAAAATATTTAATAAATACAAATTTATTACTTTAATTCTTTTCTATACTTTTAATATGATTTTATCGAAGAGATAATAACTTTGTTTTATTTTTTATTATCAAAGTATTTCCTTTTATATATGTATGTATATATATATATATATATATATATATATATATATATATATTTAAGGATGTGTAAGTAGAAGGAAAAATAATTTATTTTTTTCTTTTTCTTTAAATTTATTTTCAAGGTCACGTTCTGCGTATGAAAAATCTTTTATTGAAAAATGCTCTTCATGCTACAACGTCAGTGTACCTTCGTCTGTTTAATTATTATTATTTTTTTTTTCTTCATTTTTTTATAACAGTACAAAAATTGCATTTTTACAAGTTGCCCAGCTTATGTGACTAAAAAACGTTTCAGCTAGCACTCTTGGCAATCGAAAAAAGATACATCTCATCTTATTATCCTAGGTACTAGAAGAATCGTTTTGCAACAAGGACGATCACCAAATATCTCGCTACGATAGACTACAAAGTCAAACCAGGTGAAAATAATTATCCATCGGTCTCGTACCTGTGCACAGCAATGCGTTTTTTCTTTTTTCTTCTTTTTTTTTCTTTTTCGATTTTCTCTTTTTTTAAATCGCTTACGTACGTTTTCATTTCCCTTCGTTTTTTTTTATCCTTCGAAAATCCTCCTTTTCTTTATTTATTTCTCTATTTTTTCCCTATTTCTTATCATTTCGCAATATCAATTTGCTTTTCTTATTATTATTCGCAAACGCAGCAAGTCGTCGTCGTTATCGTTACACGAACGCGTCCCCATTTTTATTTTTATATGGGTGCTGTCATTATTAATAAAAAAATTCGTTTTAGCCGTTTTCGATCTATAGAATGTCGAATATACACATTAATGCCGAATTATTTCTTAACTTTGAGAGAGAAAAGAAAGAAAAAAGAAAAAAAGAAAGAAAAAGAATATACATATATAAACAATAAAATAATTTCGTTCATTTATATTATATTATATTATATCACACACATATATATATATGTATATGTGTATATATATATATATATATAAAATCTACAATTTAATTTTTTCTAGTAGAGAATATATAAAATCCGAATATGCATTTCTGCGCGGGCGGAAAAGAGACAATTTTTTTTTTACTTATTAATTCTTAGATCTCTGAAAGACAGAGATACATTTTTATCTTGCCGATTTTTTCCGTGTTCTTTTCATTTTATTCTTGTTTCTTCTCGTTATCGATTTGTCTGTTTGGCTTCTTTTTTCTTTTTCTTTTTTTTTTTTTTTTTTTTACGGCATATGAGGAAAATTATCAAGGCCGCTATTACGCACAAGGTTAGTTCCTTTCTTCCTTTTCTTTTATCTTTTCTCTTTTTCTTTCCTTTCTCTTCCCTTTCATTGTTTCTAAATTTCTAAATAAAACCTACTTTTATGCACAAGATTTTTGTTTTACTTTGTTTTACTATTCCTTTCATTGTCGAAACAATGAGATATCCTCAATGAAACCCATTGATCGAACGAACGAACGAACGAAAGAACAAATAAAATATAAAAAGAAAAAAGAAAGCAAAACAAGAGCAGAAAAAAAAGAAAAAAAAAAAAAGAAAATCACGTGCATAAAAATCTAACGCATTCGAGAAAATCATACGCTTTTAAAAGTTTCACGCGTCAAAAAGAAATGTCGGCTTAAGTTGATGCGCCGAAAAGAAAAAAGCAAAAAAAAATATATATATATATATATATAGAAAAAAAAGAAGAAGAAAAAGAGAAGAACGGCTACTTTGCATTTACGCAGGAAATTTAAATTTTGTGTTTACATCTGTGTGTATGTATATATGTATGTATATGTAAGGGTGCCCATAAGAATAATAATAATAAAATAATAGTAATAATAATAATGATGATAATAATAATAATAATAATAGTAATAATAATAATAATGCGTAATTGGTCGCCATTTTGTTATCATATTTTCTCTCTCTCTCTTCTTTTCATCATTATTCCATTTACAACAGAATAATGTACGTGTCTAATTTTTGCTTCTCACTCTCTCTTTCTCTCTCGTGCGGGTTTCTTTCTTCTTTCTTTCTTTCTTTTTTCCCTTACAATTAAATTGTTCAAATTCGTCTTATTGATTACGATAATTATCTAATTTAATTTAATTTAATTTAATTTAATTTAATTTAATTTAATTTAATGTTTCTTTTTTTTCTTTTCGTCAAGTGCCACCAGTGCAGTGGGGGATAAAAAATTAAAGCCAAATGTCCGTCATTGTTATCACGTTACAGCAACTATCACAATAAGTACAATGAGTTTTTTCTTTTTCTTTCTCTTTTTCTATATATGATTAGATGAAAATAGTGAAAGGGGGAAGAAAAAAGAAAGGGGAAAAAAGACGATGGCGACCATTATTTTCATTCTTAATAGCAATAAAAACCTCTCTCTCTCTCTCTCTCTCTCTCATTCATACATTCTATGTCTTTTTCTATTTTTTATTCTTTCACTCTCATTCATATACTTCATCAATTTCTCTCCCTCTCTCACATACAGATTTTTATCCATAGATTATCTTTCTCTTTCTTTCTCTTTTTCTCTTTCACTCGGTTTTTAGTAGTCAATTACTTTTTAGGTCCTGCCTTTTTTCAATCTTTCTTTCCCCTCTTCATTTGGAAATTACAGTACGATGTTGCACTGTGATACCATAAAGAAAACAAATTATTAATCAAAAGAAAAAAGATAAAAAAAAAATCCATTCACGGGGAACAGTCTTTCAGTATTTTCACTAAACAATTATTACTTTTATCGAACTGGATATCATTTACTCTCTCTATCACTCTCTCCTTTTTTTTCTTCTTCTTTTTCTCTTATCAAAAACAAACAAATACATATACATACGTGCTAATACGTATACGTATCTATTCATTAATTATTGATCATTCATTTATTAATATACTTCGTATTTTTTTTTTGTTCATGTGTGATGTATGTATATTATGTATTTATGTATGTATGTATATTATATCTGCATATGTATCTCTATCTTCTACTATCTTCCTTTCCATGTATATATATGTATGTATGTATGTGTGTAAATATATGTTTCTGGTTCGATGCAGAGGGTAACGTACGCGAGTAATAACTATATATGTTAG